>NC_071088.1:50725637-50895772 GCF_027358695.1 Spea bombifrons
CAGCCATGAAGGCTGGCATCCGAATCGATGGTGAAATCCGGTCGAGGACCCACGATGGCCTTGCCATTCCAAGCTTCCAGATTCCGGATCCACCATTGCAACTTGGCCCTCGAATCCGCGTCCAAAGAAATGAGATCCGCATAGGACGCCCCTTCGCGAAGATGAGCAATCTTCAAGCGTTGGAGAGCCCGGTAATGAAGCGGAGCCGGAAAAATCGCCTGTATGGAAGACGTTAGCAGACCGACAATCCTGGCCAGGAAACGGATAGAGATGGACGGGCGTTGCAGAGCACGAGTCAGCTCTTTGCGAATAGAACGAATCTTGGAAGGCGGTAGACTGAGCATCTCCTGATCCGCATCCACCATGAAGCCGAGAAACTCCATCCTGTGGGAAGGTGTCATACAGGATTTCTCCTCGTTGATGAGGAAACCCAACTCCGAAAGGAACGATATTGACAGGTGCAGATGAGACAGCAGAGTGCGACGATCCTGAGCCATGATCAGAATATCGTCCAAGTAAATGATAAGCCTCACCCCTTGCGTGCGAAGCCATGACACCACAGGACGAAGCAACTTGGTGAAACACCATGGAGCCGATGAGAGCCCAAACGGAAGACACGTAAAACGCCATTTCCGTGCTTTCCAATAGAACTGCAGGAGATCCCGTGACTGTTCCGCCATGGGAACCGTGAGGTAGGCATCCTGCAGATCCAATTTCACCATCCAGTCGTTCCGCAACAGCAGGTCGCGAAGCAGATGAATCCCCTCCATCTTGAAATGCCTGTAACGTACCAAAAGGTTCAGAGATCTTAAATTGATAACTGGGCGGAAACTGCCGCCCTTCTTTTGGACCAGAAATATGTTGCTGACATAACCTGGGGTGTCGTCTGAGACCGCTTCTATAGCGCCTTTTTCCCACAGAGTGGTCAATTCGGTGTCTATAAGCATTTGGTCCTGATGAGAAAACATAATGGGAGAGGGGAGAACCCGTTGACACGGGTAAGAAATTAATTCGATCGTGTAGCCCCGGACACAATCTAGGACCCACGTGTCCGCTGTGAGGTCTTTCCAAGACCGGAAAAAATGACGGAGACGTCCGCCCACCTGAAACGGGAAAGAAGGAATGGTTAGCAGTGTACTCACCATAGGGACGTCGATGACCTCTTCCGGAACCCCTGGCCCGCCATGGCCTGGCCCGTGACGGGAAGAATGGAGAAGGTTGCTTGAACTCCCGACGTGGAGGGAGTTGCGTGAAGGAGCCTCTGGTAGTTCGAGAAGAACTGAAGGCATTACGGCCGGCCAGACGGCCCCTGAATCTGCCGGCCCTGGTGGAAACCCGAGGATCAAACACACGTTTCATTGATGATTGGGCTTTGTCCAACGCGGTGAAAGCCCCAACAAATTGCCCTAGCTCTTTAATGAAAGAATCCCCAAACAGGAGACCCTGAGCATCCTTGCCCGCCTCCGATAAGGCGAGATTGGCTAATTTAGGCTCTACCTTTAGAAGGATGGCCTTGCGTCTCTCAATGCAGAAGGAAGTGTTTACATTCCCTGCGATACAGATTGCCCTTTGGATCCACCCCAAAAGGGTGTCTGGGTCAACAGATTCCCCTTTCTCCTTGGCATGGGACGCCAATTCAAACAATTTTGTCAGGGGGCCAAACACATCCAGGTGTTTATCCTGGCAGGATTTAAGGGCAGACTCTAAACCCTTCCTAGGGTTCCAGCCAGATTTGGCTAAATACTGGACCATCTTGGGATCCACCGAAGGGGTCTCACAAACCTTGTTTGGGACAATAGGGCGTGGGCATTCCGCTCGTAATTTATTCCTTGCGGATTTAGATAGGGGGCGTCTAACCCATTTCTCTAGATATTGGGCAATATGGGCAGATGGTACCCATTCGGATGACCGTGGGTGGTGAAGACTTTCCGGGTCAAAAAGGGAGTCTCCCTGAGGATCAAGAATCCCTGGTGAGGGTGAAGTGTGAGAGACCCCTGGGTCCTCTTGTTTGGGGGAACTTGGTTCCGAGGAATCAAAAGGCTCCTCATCCAAATCCTCATCAACCTCAGAGGAATCTTCAACCGGCATGACCTCCTCAGTGGAGTCAGGCTCCGAATCTGAGTCCTCGGGGAGTGTTTTAGCACACTTCCACCGCCGCGCCCGTTCTGCCTGGCGCGGGTAGGCTCTTTTGCGTGCTGATGTCACGCTATCTAGGGCGGCATGGACATCGCCGTGTTCAACAATTCTGGAGGTCGGGGCTTCAATGTGTTTTTGTTTGGCCACTGCTTTTTTTATGAGCCGTCACTTTAAGAGGTGCTGCAGCTTGGAGAGAACAGGTATTGATTGCCTGGGCAATTGACTGTGACAAAGTAGATGTCATGGAACCCATAGCAGCTAGGATAGCATCAGATACCGACTTTTGGAAATCTAAATGCGGCCCAGAAGTGGAAAGGAGACTACTACTCCCACTAGCCACAGGCAAAACTGGTTCAGCATCTAAATCCCCCTGGGGGAGAACATTGTCTGCCTGAGAAGGCATCTCTTTGACAGGCTTAGGCATGATGGCAATCAGGAGCAATTATACCAAATAATAATGAGATCAGCCTGTTTAATTGCACTGCCGCAATAGAGAAAAAACGGGAGTTGAACAAATGAAAAAAAAAAAAAAAAAAAAAAAAAAAAAAAAGGTAAGTATAAGCACCAGGTTGGGAGCTTACCCCTGCCTGGGCGTACAGAGAGTTGTCCGGAAGAATGGAGATGACAGAGAGCACCACCGAGCAGCCGATCCGCGTGGAGGAAAAACCGCGAAGAAGAAGCTGAGGAGAAACGGTCGCCGCGCGCATGCGCGGACAGTCAAGAGAGATCTACTCGCGGAGAGACGCGAGTAAAAGAAAAAATTACGGCAGCCACGCCGGTAGAAGTAAAAGGAGAAAAACCAAAGCAGGACATACCGGGAAGAAAGGTAGGTAAAGGGGAACGAAAACGGAACCCGAAACGGGAGAAAACAACCTAAAATAACCCCTAAAGAAGGGGAGACCAACAAGAAAGGGCAAAGCCCAAAACCCAGGGAAATTAGGAATTATTAAACCTGAAATATAAACGTGAAAGCACACAGAAAACGGGCAAAACGATAGAGAAGAATAAAAATCAAACGGAAATATATATATAATATAAATATCACACGCGAGTAATGGAATACACTGGATAATACTTATCTGATCCAGTGAGCAGCAAAGAAAGAGGATGATTTCCGGCTGGAGACTTGTATTATAATGTATGCTGTGTGATGATTGGCTGTTGGGGCCACATATTGTATTTTGTTTTTCTCTGTTCAAATTTCTTTGCTGCTATTTGTTCCAGTAAAGAAAGAGTTAAGCAATAGGAGCCTCCGTGTCTTGTCATAAAATTGGAAGTTCAGTTTACAGATAACATGAAAATCCTCTGGTGGAGGTCAGTGTAGGATGATGGTCTTGGACTCCATGGTGTAGCCAGCGAGACAAACAGGCAGATGATGCAATAATAGGCGTGGCTGAATCAAGTGGGCGGGGCCTAAATCATTTCAGTTCCAACCACAAATGAGACAAGTCGTTGGCAAAGCAGGCTCAGGAGGGCCAACCACATATCCATACATGCGTGGTAGAGCAGCTTGTCAGCGTAACTACCAACATGTCAAGATCATGTCACAGGTGCAATCTCACCTCTCAAAGTCCCTCAAATAAATATAAAATATATTTTCTCCATGTGAGTTTTTCCTCATATTACTATGGCATTTAATTCCACCATCTAAGCGTGCCGACCCTGGCATATGTTGTGTACAGTCACCTACATAGACCTCATGTTCAATCTACATGTATGTACAAACACATGTATGGGATACATTTATAAAGGCCTTTTAAGAAAATTTTGTTTCTGTTCCTTTCTTTTTTTAACTTGATTTGTTAGATATTGGGACATACTGGGGAAAATGTTTTATGTAAATACAAAAAGGAGCACATGGGAGAAGACGATACCTGAGTCTAAGTAGCAATAGGTAATATCTATAATGCTGGAAGTGAAAAGTTATCCTAGGATGAGTGATGTTATTAAGGTGAGGGTATTAAACATGCATGGGATAGACATACGGCTCCTGAATCTAAGACAAGACCAACGACTGATTAAGGTTTGAGTCTTTACAGCAGGAGAAACGGGCGAGTAGACGGGGGCCGAATGGGGCCGATCTGTCGGCAGGTTCCATGATTCTATAATATTAGATTTAAAAGAGCAAAATGCGCTATGCGTTGCTTTGAGACCCTTTGTATCATATTTGTTCAACATTGTGGCTTCACAGAGTCACCTGTTAACCGCTACAATGTAGCAAAATAATGAAAGCATAATTCTGTATATTATGCTGTATGATGTAGCAAAAGGAAAAAAGAATGCATGCAATTTGTGACGTGTATATGTTCTGTTACACACACACACACACACACTTTTTACGTAAAAAGTCTATAAGGGGAGGCCAAGGAACGGTTGGAGCCTCTCGAAAAAAACAAGACTCCCCCTGAAAATGTTTGATTGGCTGAAATAGTTTTTAATGGAGTCATCACGGCGTTAACTGCCACGCTTCATAATTTTAAATAGTCTTCAGTTAGCTAAAACATCAATTTCAATTTTAAGTAAGTCACTTAAAGCCCGGCTTAATCTTGCTGAAATGGATTTTTGTTAAAAAAAAAAACCTCCAAAAGGTAAAAAGTAAGATTTCATAAATAAATGGATATTTCGGTTCTGTTTCATTTCTAGCTTCCAAAGTCGCGCAGAATACACAGAAAACAAAATGATTCCTTTTTGGTGCAAAGTTTCAATGTTGATCTTATCACCGTGGCAACCATTGACTTGGTTCTTCTGCTTAGACCATTCCTATGGTTGCTATGGTGATAGAACTGATAGAACATTCCATTGGTTCCAACGTTCCAAACGTAGCAGTTGCTCTCAGTACGTTGATCAAATTAAACTGACCCGTTATGGTCTGTATCTGGAACATGGTGTGGTTTGTGCGTTCGATTGCGAACATAATCTCTAGGTAGAGGTCGGCTTCATTTGCCTTTCGTCCTCCACTACGTTTTCCTAATCCAACAAGTAATAAAATCATCGTGAAGGTGCAGAGGCACCCCACGATTATCAGAAGAGTATCTAACATCTTCTCACTCGCCTGCTCTGCTGAGCAATGAGAAGTGACTGAGTTTCACCTGCTTTATATAACCTCCTATGATGACATCACAGAGGCTGATGATGCAATAGCGGGCGTGGCTGCATCAAGTGGGCGGGGTCTAAATCATTTCAGTTCCAACCACAAATGAGACAAGTCCCTTAAAGCCTGGCTTAATCTTACAGAAATGGATTTTTGTTTAATAAAAAAAACCCCAAAAGGTAAAAAGTAATATTTCATAAATGGATATTTCGGTTCCGTTTGATTTCTGGCTTGAAAAGTCGCGCAGAATACACGGAAAACAAAATGATTCCTTTTTGGTGCAAAGTTTCAATGTTGATCTTATCACCATGGCAACCATTGACCTGGTTCTTCTGCTTAGACCATTCCTATGGTTGCTATGGTGATAGACCTGATAGAACATTCCATTGGTTCCAACGTTCCAAATGTAGCTGTTGCTCTCAGTACGTTGATATTGCCCTTGATCAAATTAAACTGACCCGTTATCTTAGAACATTAACTGATAATTGCTAAATATCATACGTTATTTGTGGGAAATAATAATATTTTTAAATAAACAGCATGAACTATACTAAATGTTAACAGAATTTTATTGACACGTTAAATTGGAAGTTCAGTTTACAGATAACATGAAAATCCTCTGGTGGAGGTCAGTGTAGGATGATGGTCTTGGACTCCATGGTGTAGCCAGCGAGACAAACAGGCAGATGATGCAATAATAGGCGTGGCTGAATCAAGTGGGCGGGGCCTAAATCATTTCAGTTCCAACCACAAATGAGACAAGTCGTTGGCAAAGCAGGCTCAGGAGGGCCAACCACATATCCATACATGCGTGGTAGAGCAAATTGTCAGCGTAACTACCAACATGTCAACATCATGTCACAGGTGCAATCTCACCTCTCAAAGTCCCTCAAATAAATATAAAATATATTTTCTCCATGTGAGTTTTTCCTCATATTACTATGGCATTTAATTCCACCATCTAAGCGTGCCGACCCTGGCATATGTTGTGTACAGTCACCTACATAGACCTCATGTTCAATCTACATGTATGTACAAACACATGTATGGGATACATTTATAAAGGCCTTTTAAGAAAATTTTGTTTCTGTTCCTTTCTTTTTTTAACTTGATTTGTTAGATATTGGGACATACTGGGGAAAATGTTTTATGTAAATACAAAAAGGAGCACATGGGAGAAGACGATACCTGAGTCTAAGTAGCAATAGGTAATATCTATAATGCTGGAAGTGAAAAGTTATCCTAGGATGAGTGATGTTATTAAGGTGAGGGTATTAAACATGCATGGGATAGACATACGGCTCCTGAATCTAAGACAAGACCAACAACTGATTAAGGTTTGAGTCTTTACAGCAGGAGAAACGGGCGAGTAGACGGGGGCCGAATGGGGCCGATCTGTCGGCAGGTTCCATGATTCTATAATATTAGATTTAAAAGAGCAAAATGCGCTATGCGTTGCTTTGAGACCCTTTGTATCATATTTGTTCAACATTGTGGCTTCACAGAGTCACCTGTTAACCGCTACAATGTAGCAAAATAATGAAAGCATAATTCTGTATATTATGCTGTATGATGTAGCAAAAGGAAAAAAGAATGCATGCAATTTGTGACGTGTATATGTTCTGTTACACACACACACACACACACTTTTTATGTAAAAAGTCTATAAGGGGAGGCCAAGGAACGGTTGGAGCCTCTCGAAAAAAACAAGACTCCCCCTGAAAATGTTTGATTGGCTGAAATAGTTTTTAATGGAGTCATCACGGCGTTAACTGCCACGCTTCATAATTTTAAATAGTCTTCAGTTAGCTAAAACATCAATTTCAATTTTAAGTAAGTCACTTAAAGCCCGGCTTAATCTTGCTGAAATGGATTTTTGTTAAAAAAAAAAACCTCCAAAAGGTAAAAAGTAAGATTTCATAAATAAATGGATATTTCGGTTCTGTTTCATTTCTAGCTTCCAAAGTCGCGCAGAATACACAGAAAACAAAATGATTCCTTTTTGGTGCAAAGTTTCAATGTTGATCTTATCACCGTGGCAACCATTGACTTGGTTCTTCTGCTTAGACCATTCCTATGGTTGCTATGGTGATAGAACTGATAGAACATTCCATTGGTTCCAACGTTCCAAACGTAGCAGTTGCTCTCAGTACGTTGATCAAATTAAACTGACCCGTTATGGTCTGTATCTGGAACATGGTGTGGTTTGTGCGTTCGATTGCGAACATAATCTCTAGGTAGAGGTCGGCTTCATTTGCCTTACGTCCTCCACTACGTTTTCCTAATCCAACAAGTAATAAAAGCATCGTGAAGGTGCAGAGGCACCCCACGATTATCAGAAGAGTATCTAACATCTTCTCACTCGCCTGCTCTGCTGAGCAATGAGAAGTGACTGAGTTTCACCTGCTTTATATAACCTCCTATGATGACATCACAGAGGCTGATGATGCAATAGCGGGCGTGGCTGCATCAAGTGGGCGGGGTCTAAATCATTTCAGTTCCAACCACAAATGAGACAAGTCCCTTAAAGCCTGGCTTAATCTTACAGAAATGGATTTTTGTTTAATAAAAAAAAAAACAAAAGGTAAAAAGTAATATTTCATAAATGGATATTTCGGTTCCGTTTGATTTCTGGCTTGAAAAGTCGCGCAGAATACACGGAAAACAAAATGATTCCTTTTTGGTGCAAAGTTTCAATGTTGATCTTATCACCATGGCAACCATTGACCTGGTTCTTCTGCTTAGACCATTCCTATGGTTGCTATGGTGATAGACCTGATAGAACATTCCATTGGTTCCAACGTTCCAAATGTAGCTGTTGCTCTCAGTACGTTGATATTGCCCTTGATCAAATTAAACTGACCCGTTATCTTAGAACATTAACTGATAATTGCTAAATATCATACGTTATTTGTGGGAAATAATAATATTTTTAAATAAACAGCATGAACTATACTAAATGTTAACAGAATTTTATTGACACGTTAAATTGGAAGTTCAGTTTACAGATAACATGAAAATCCTCTGGTGGAGGTCAGTGTAGGATGATGGTCTTGGACTCCATGGTGTAGCCAGCGAGACAAACAGGCAGATGATGCAATAATAGGCGTGGCTGAATCAAGTGGGCGGGGCCTAAATCATTTCAGTTCCAACCACAAATGAGACAAGTCGTTGGCAAAGCAGGCTCAGGAGGGCCAACCACATATCCATACATGCGTGGTAGAGCAGCTTGTCAGCGTAACTACCAACATGTCAAGATCATGTCACAGGTGCAATCTCATCTCTCAAAGTCCCTCAAATAAATATAAAATATATTTTCTCCATGTGAGTTTTTCCTCATATTACTATGGCATTTAATTCCACCATCTAAGCGTGCCGACCCTGGCATATGTTGTGTACAGTCACCTACATAGACCTCATGTTCAATCTACATGTATGTACAAACACATGTATGGGATACATTTATAAAGGCCTTTTAAGAAAATTTTGTTTCTGTTCCTTTCTTTTTTTAACTTGATTTGTTAGATATTGGGACATACTGGGGAAAATGTTTTATGTAAATACAAAAAGGAGCACATGGGAGAAGACGATACCTGAGTCTAAGTAGCAATAGGTAATATCTATAATGCTGGAAGTGAAAAGTTATCCTAGGATGAGTGATGTTATTAAGGTGAGGGTATTAAACATGCATGGGATAGACATACGGCTCCTGAATCTAAGACAAGACCAACGACTGATTAAGGTTTGAGTCTTTACAGCAGGAGAAACGGGCGAGTAGACGGGGGCCGAATGGGGCCGATCTGTCGGCAGGTTCCATGATTCTATAATATTAGATTTAAAAGAGCAAAATGCGCTATGCGTTGCTTTGAGACCCTTTGTATCATATTTGTTCAACATTGTGGCTTCACAGAGTCACCTGTTAACCGCTACAATGTAGCAAAATAATGAAAGCATAATTCTGTATATTATGCTGTATGATGTAGCAAAAGGAAAAAAGAATGCATGCAATTTGTGACGTGTATATGTTCTGTTACACACACACACACACACACACACACTTTTTACGTAAAAAGTCTATAAGGGGAGGCCAAGGAACGGTTGGAGCCTCTCGAAAAAAACAAGACTCCCCCTGAAAATGTTTGATTGGCTGAAATAGTTTTTAATGGAGTCATCACGGCGTTAACTGCCACGCTTCATAATTTTAAATAGTCTTCAGTTAGCTAAAACATCAATTTCAATTTTAAGTAAGTCACTTAAAGCCCGGCTTAATCTTGCTGAAATGGATTTTTGTTAAAAAAAAAACCTCCAAAAGGTAAAAAGTAAGATTTCATAAATAAATGGATATTTCGGTTCTGTTTCATTTCTAGCTTCCAAAGTCGCGCAGAATACACAGAAAACAAAATGATTCCTTTTTGGTGCAAAGTTTCAATGTTGATCTTATCACCGTGGCAACCATTGACTTGGTTCTTCTGCTTAGACCATTCCTATGGTTGCTATGGTGATAGAACTGATAGAACATTCCATTGGTTCCAACGTTCCAAACGTAGCAGTTGCTCTCAGTACGTTGATCAAATTAAACTGACCCGTTATGGTCTGTATCTGGAACATGGTGTGGTTTGTGCGTTCGATTGCGAACATAATCTCTAGGTAGAGGTCGGCTTCATTTGCCTTACGTCCTCCACTACGTTTTCCTAATCCAACAAGTAATAAAAGCATCGTGAAGGTGCAGAGGCACCCCACGATTATCAGAAGAGTATCTAACATCTTCTCACTCGCCTGCTCTGCTGAGCAATGAGAAGTGACTGAGTTTCACCTGCTTTATATAACCTCCTATGATGACATCACAGAGGCTGATGATGCAATAGTGGGCGTGGCTGCATCAAGTGGGCGGGGTCTAAATCATTTCAGTTCCAACCACAAATGAGACAAGTCCCTTAAAGCCTGGCTTAATCTTACAGAAATGGATTTTTGTTTAATAAAAAAAACCCCAAAAGGTAAAAAGTAATATTTCATAAATGGATATTTCGGTTCCGTTTGATTTCTGGCTTGAAAAGTCGCGCAGAATACACGGAAAACAAAATGATTCCTTTTTGGTGCAAAGTTTCAATGTTGATCTTATCACCATGGCAACCATTGACCTGGTTCTTCTGCTTAGACCATTCCTATGGTTGCTATGGTGATAGACCTGATAGAACATTCCATTGGTTCCAACCTTCCAAATGTAGCTGTTGCTCTCAGTACGTTGATATTGCCCTTGATCAAATTAAACTGACCCGTTATCTTAGAACATTAACTGATAATTGCTAAATATCATACGTTATTTGTGGGAAATAATAATATTTTTAAATAAACAGCATGAACTATACTAAATGTTAACAGAATTTTATTGACACGTTAAATTGGAAGTTCAGTTTACAGATAACATGAAAATCCTCTGGTGGAGGTCAGTGTAGGATGATGGTCTTGGACTCCATGGTGTAGCCAGCGAGACAAACAGGCAGATGATGCAATAATAGGCGTGGCTGAATCAAGTGGGCGGGGCCTAAATCATTTCAGTTCCAACCACAAATGAGACAAGTCGTTGGCAAAGCAGGCTCAGGAGGGCCAACCACATATCCATACATGCGTGGTAGAGCAGCTTGTCAGCGTAACTACCAACATGTCAAGATCATGTCACAGGTGCAATCTCACCTCTCAAAGTCCCTCAAATAAATATAAAATATATTTTCTCCATGTGAGTTTTTCCTCATATTACTATGGCATTTAATTCCACCATCTAAGCGTGCCGACCCTGGCATATGTTGTGTACAGTCACCTACATAGACCTCATGTTCAATCTACATGTACCGTATTGGCTCGAATATAGGCCGCACTTTTTTCCCCCACTTTAAGTTTTTAAAGTGGGGGTGCGGCCTATATTCGGGCTCTAGCGCCCGACGCCCGGGACATGCAGTCCCGGGCGCCGGGCAGGCAGCGGGGTTAAGATACAGATCCCCCGCAGCGGTGCAGGGGACCTGCATCCTACTCCCCGATACGCTCAGACAGCCTCCCCTGCCAGCACTTCCCACGGGGGGGGGTGCCGGCACGGGAGGTTATCTAAGCGTTTTACCTCTGCCCACCCCCGACTTACCGGAGCAGACTCCCGGGTGTCTTGCGGGGCCGGCGGGAGACATTTACGCAATACGCGCATGCAACTTCCGGTACCGGAAGTTGCATACGCGTATTGCGTAGATGTCCCTCGCCGGCCCCGCAAGACACCCGGGAGTCTGCTCCGGTAAGTCGAGGAGGGGGGGGCAGAGGAGGACAGCGGCAGCGTATCGCGGGGAGGGAGGACAGCGGCAGCGTATCGCGGGGAGGGAGGACAGCGTCAGCGTATCGCGGGGAGGGAGGACAGCGGCAGCGTATCGCGGGGAGGGAGGACAGCGGCAGCGGATCGCGGGGAGGGAGGACAGCGGCAGCGGATCTCGGGGAGGGAGGACAGCGGCAGAGGATCTCGGGGAGGGAGGACAGCGGCAGCGGATCTCGGGGAGGGAGGACAGCGGCAGCGTATCGCGGGGAGGGAGGACAGCGGCAGCGTATCGCGGGGAGGGAGGACAGCGGCAGCGTATCTCGGGGAGGGAGGACAGCGGCAGCGTATCTCGGGGGGGGAGGACAGAGTGGCAGCATATCGGGGGGGGACAGAGTGGCAGCATGTTTTTTTTTGGTGCTTTTTTAAAGAAAAAAAACTTTTTCTTTAAAAAAGCACCAAACTTTTAGGGTGCGGCCTATATACGGGGGCGGCCTATATCCGAGCCAATACGGTATGTACAAACACATGTATGGGATACATTTATAAAGGCCTTTTAAGAAAATTTTGTTTCTGTTCCTTTCTTTTTTTAACTTGATTTGTTAGATATTGGGACATACTGGGGAAAATGTTTTATGTAAATACAAAAAGGAGCACATGGGAGAAGACGATACCTGAGTCTAAGTAGCAATAGGTAACATCTATAATGCTGGAAGTGAAAAGTTATCCTAGGATGAGTGATGTTATTAAGGTGAGGGTATTAAACATGCATGGGATAGACATACGGCTCCTGAATCTAAGACAAGACCAACGACTGATTAAGGTTTGAGTCTTTACAGCAGGAGAAACGGGCGAGTAGACGGGGGCCGAATGGGGCCGATCTGTCGGCAGGTTCCATGATTCTATAATATTAGATTTAAAAGAGCAAAATGCGCTATGCGTTGCTTTGAGACCCTTTGTATCATATTTGTTCAACATTGTGGCTTCACAGAGTCACCTGTTAACCGCTACAATGTAGCAAAATAATGAAAGCATAATTCTGTATATTATGCTGTATGATGTAGCAAAAGGAAAAAAGAATGCATGCAATTTGTGACGTGTATATGTTCTGTTACACACACACACACACACACTTTTTACGTAAAAAGTCTATAAGGGGAGGCCAAGGAACGGTTGGAGCCTCTCGAAAAAAACAAGACTCCCCCTGAAAATGTTTGATTGGCTGAAATAGTTTTTAATGGAGTCATCACGGCGTTAACTGCCACGCTTCATAATTTTAAATAGTCTTCAGTTAGCTAAAACATCAATTTCAATTTTAAGTAAGTCACTTAAAGCCCGGCTTAATCTTGCTGAAATGGATTTTTGTTAAAAAAAAAACCTCCAAAAGGTAAAAAGTAAGATTTCATAAATAAATGGATATTTCGGTTCTGTTTCATTTCTAGCTTCCAAAGTCGCGCAGAATACACAGAAAACAAAATGATTCCTTTTTGGTGCAAAGTTTCAATGTTGATCTTATCACCGTGGCAACCATTGACTTGGTTCTTCTGCTTAGACCATTCCTATGGTTGCTATGGTGATAGAACTGATAGAACATTCCATTGGTTCCAACGTTCCAAACGTAGCAGTTGCTCTCAGTACGTTGATCAAATTAAACTGACCCGTTATGGTCTGTATCTGGAACATGGTGTGGTTTGTGCGTTCGATTGCGAACATAATCTCTAGGTAGAGGTCGGCTTCATTTGCCTTACGTCCTCCACTACGTTTTCCTAATCCAACAAGTAATAAAAGCATCGTGAAGGTGCAGAGGCACCCCACGATTATCAGAAGAGTATCTAACATCTTCTCACTCGCCTGCTCT
The DNA here is from genome assembly GCF_027358695.1 of Spea bombifrons. Lineage (NCBI taxonomy): Eukaryota > Metazoa > Chordata > Amphibia > Anura > Pelobatidae > Spea > Spea bombifrons. The sequence continues at coordinate 50,739,009 of NC_071088.1, forward strand.
GCTGAGCAATGAGAAGTGACTGAGTTTCACCTGCTTTATATAACCTCCTATGATGACATCACAGAGGCTGATGATGCAATAGTGGGCGTGGCTGCATCAAGTGGGCGGGGTCTAAATCATTTCAGTTCCAACCACAAATGAGACAAGTCCCTTAAAGCCTGGCTTAATCTTACAGAAATGGATTTTTGTTTAATAAAAAAAAAACCAAAAGGTAAAAAGTAATATTTCATAAATGGATATTTCGGTTCCCTTTGATTTCTGGCTTGAAAAGTCGCGCAGAATACACGGAAAACAAAATGATTCCTTTTTGGTGCAAAGTTTCAATGTTGATCTTATCACCATGGCAACCATTGACCTGGTTCTTCTGCTTAGACCATTCCTATGGTTGCTATGGTGATAGACCTGATAGAACATTCCATTGGTTCCAACGTTCCAAATGTAGCTGTTGCTCTCAGTACGTTGATATTGCCCTTGATCAAATTAAACTGACCCGTTATCTTAGAACATTAACTGATAATTGCTAAATATCATACGTTATTTGTGGGAAATAATAATATTTTTAAATAAACAGCATGAACTATACTAAATGTTAACAGAATTTTATTGACACGTTAAATTGGAAGTTCAGTTTACAGATAACATGAAAATCCTCTGGTGGAGGTCAGTGTAGGATGATGGTCTTGGACTCCATGGTGTAGCCAGCGAGACAAACAGGCAGATGATGCAATAATAGGCGTGGCTGAATCAAGTGGGCGGGGCCTAAATCATTTCAGTTCCAACCACAAATGAGACAAGTCGTTGGCAAAGCAGGCTCAGGAGGGCCAACCACATATCCATACATGCGTGGTAGAGCAGCTTGTCAGCGTAACTACCAACATGTCAAGATCATGTCACAGGTGCAATCTCACCTCTCAAAGTCCCTCAAATAAATATAAAATATATTTTCTCCATGTGAGTTTTTCCTCATATTACTATGGCATTTAATTCCACCATCTAAGCGTGCCGACCCTGGCATATGTTGTGTACAGTCACCTACATAGACCTCATGTTCAATCTACATGTATGTACAAACACATGTATGGGATACATTTATAAAGGCCTTTTAAGAAAATTTTGTTTCTGTTCCTTTCTTTTTTTAACTTGATTTGTTAGATATTGGGACATACTGGGGAAAATGTTTTATGTAAATACAAAAAGGAGCACATGGGAGAAGACGATACCTGAGTCTAAGTAGCAATAGGTAACATCTATAATGCTGGAAGTGAAAAGTTATCCTAGGATGAGTGATGTTATTAAGGTGAGGGTATTAAACATGCATGGGATAGACATACGGCTCCTGAATCTAAGACAAGACCAACGACTGATTAAGGTTCGAGTCTTTACAGCAGGAGAAACGGGCGAGTAGACGGGGGCCGAATGGGGCCGATCTGTCGGCAGGTTCCATGATTCTATAATATTAGATTTAAAAGAGCAAAATGCGCTATGCGTTGCTTTGAGACCCTTTGTATCATATTTGTTCAACATTGTGGCTTCACAGAGTCACCTGTTAACCGCTACAATGTAGCAAAATAATGAAAGCATAATTCTGTATATTATGCTGTATGATGTAGCAAAAGGAAAAAAGAATGCATGCAATTTGTGACGTGTATATGTTCTGTTACACACACACACACACACACTTTTTACGTAAAAAGTCTATAAGGAGAGGCCAAGGAACGGTTGGAGCCTCTCGAAAAAAACAAGACTCCCCCTGAAAATGTTTGATTGGCTGAAATAGTTTTTAATGGAGTCATCACGGCGTTAACTGCCACGCTTCATAATTTTAAATAGTCTTCAGTTAGCTAAAACATCAATTTCAATTTTAAGTAAGTCACTTAAAGCCCGGCTTAATCTTGCTGAAATGGATTTTTGTTAAAAAAAAAACCTCCAAAAGGTAAAAAGTAAGATTTCATAAATAAATGGATATTTCGGTTCTGTTTCATTTCTAGCTTCCAAAGTCGCGCAGAATACACAGAAAACAAAATGATTCCTTTTTGGTGCAAAGTTTCAATGTTGATCTTATCACCGTGGCAACCATTGACTTGGTTCTTCTGCTTAGACCATTCCTATGGTTGCTATGGTGATAGAACTGATAGAACATTCCATTGGTTCCAACGTTCCAAACGTAGCAGTTGCTCTCAGTACGTTGATCAAATTAAACTGACCCGTTATGGTCTGTCTCTGGAACATGGTGTGGTTTGTGCGTTCGATTGCGAACATAATCTCTAGGTAGAGGTCGGCTTCATTTGCCTTACGTCCTCCACTACGTTTTCCTAATCCAACAAGTAATAAAAGCATCGTGAAGGTGCAGAGGCACCCCACGATTATCAGAAGAGTATCTAACATCTTCTCACTCGCCTGCTCTGCTGAGCAATGAGAAGTGACTGAGTTTCACCTGCTTTATATAACCTCCTATGATGACATCACAGAGGCTGATGATGCAATAGTGGGCGTGGCTGCATCAAGTGGGCGGGGTCTAAATCATTTCAGTTCCAACCACAAATGAGACAAGTCCCTTAAAGCCTGGCTTAATCTTACAGAAATGGATTTTTGTTTAATAAAAAAAAAACCAAAAGGTAAAAAGTAATATTTCATAAATGGATATTTCGGTTCCGTTTGATTTCTGGCTTGAAAAGTCGCGCAGAATACACGGAAAACAAAATGATTCCTTTTTGGTGCAAAGTTTCAATGTTGATCTTATCACCATGGCAACCATTGACCTGGTTCTTCTGCTTAGACCATTCCTATGGTTGCTATGGTGATAGACCTGATAGAACATTCCATTGGTTCCAACGTTCCAAATGTAGCTGTTGCTCTCAGTACGTTGATATTGCCCTTGATCAAATTAAACTGACTCGTTATCTTAGAACATTAACTGATAATTGCTAAATATCATACGTTATTTGTGGGAAATAATAATATTTTTAAATAAACAGCATGAACTATACTAAATGTTAACAGAATTTTATTGACACGTTAAATTGGAAGTTCAGTTTACAGATAACATGAAAATCCTCTGGTGGAGGTCAGTGTAGGATGATGGTCTTGGACTCCATGGTGTAGCCAGCGAGACAAACAGGCAGATGATGCAATAATAGGCGTGGCTGAATCAAGTGGGCGGGGCCTAAATCATTTCAGTTCCAACCACAAATGAGACAAGTCGTTGGCAAAGCAGGCTCAGGAGGGCCAACCACATATCCATACATGCGTGGTAGAGCAGCTTGTCAGCGTAACTACCAACATGTCAAGATCATGTCACAGGTGCAATCTCACCTCTCAAAGTCCCTCAAATAAATATAAAATATATTTTCTCCATGTGAGTTTTTCCTCATATTACTATGGCATTTAATTCCACCATCTAAGCGTGCCGACCATGGCATATGTTGTGTACAGTCACCTACATAGACCTCATGTTCAATCTACATGTATGTACAAACACATGTATGGGATACATTTATAAAGGCCTTTTAAGAAAATTTTGTTTCTGTTCCTTTCTTTTTTTAACTTGATTTGTTAGATATTGGGACATACTGGGGAAAATGTTTTATGTAAATACAAAAAGGAGCACATGGGAGAAGACGATACCTGAGTCTAAGTAGCAATAGGTAATATCTATAATGCTGGAAGTGAAAAGTTATCCTAGGATGAGTGATGTTATTAAGGTGAGGGTATTAAACATGCATGGGATAGACATACGGCTCCTGAATCTAAGACAAGACCAACGACTGATTAAGGTTTGAGTCTTTACAGCAGGAGAAACGGGCGAGTAGACGGGGGCCGAATGGGGCCGATCTGTCGGCAGGTTCCATGATTCTATAATATTAGATTTAAAAGAGCAAAATGCGCTATGCGTTGCTTTGAGACCCTTTGTATCATATTTGTTCAACATTGTGGCTTCACAGAGTCACCTGTTAACCGCTACAATGTAGCAAAATAATGAAAGCATAATTCTGTATATTATGCTGTATGATGTAGCAAAAGGAAAAAAGAATGCATGCGATTTGTGACGTGTATATGTTCTGTTACACACACACACACACACACTTTTTACGTAAAAAGTCTATAAGGGGAGGCCAAGGAACGGTTGGAGCCTCTCGAAAAAAACAAGACTCCCCCTGAAAATGTTTGATTGGCTGAAATAGTTTTTAATGGAGTCATCACGGCGTTAACTGCCACGCTTCATAATTTTAAATAGTCTTCAGTTAGCTAAAACATCAATTTCAATTTTAAGTAAGTCACTTAAAGCCCGGCTTAATCTTGCTGAAATGGATTTTTGTTAAAAAAAAAACCTCCAAAAGGTAAAAAGTAAGATTTCATAAATAAATGGATATTTCGGTTCTGTTTCATTTCTAGCTTCCAAAGTCGCGCAGAATACACAGAAAACAAAATGATTCCTTTTTGGTGCAAAGTTTCAATGTTGATCTTATCACCGTGGCAACCATTGACTTGGTTCTTCTGCTTAGACCATTCCTATGGTTGCTATGGTGATAGAACTGATAGAACATTCCATTGGTTCCAACGTTCCAAACGTAGCAGTTGCTCTCAGTACGTTGATCAAATTAAACTGACCCGTTATGGTCTGTCTCTGGAACATGGTGTGGTTTGTGCGTTCGATTGCGAACATAATCTCTAGGTAGAGGTCGGCTTCATTTGCCTTACGTCCTCCACTACGTTTTCCTAATCCAACAAGTAATAAAAGCATCGTGAAGGTGCAGAGGCACCCCACGATTATCAGAAGAGTATCTAACATCTTCTCACTCGCCTGCTCTGCTGAGCAATGAGAAGTGACTGAGTTTCACCTGCTTTATATAACCTCCTATGATGACATCACAGAGGCTGATGATGCAATAGTGGGCGTGGCTGCATCAAGTGGGCGGGGTCTAAATCATTTCAGTTCCAACCACAAATGAGACAAGTCCCTTAAAGCCTGGCTTAATCTTACAGAAATGGATTTTTGTTTAATAAAAAAAAAACCAAAAGGTAAAAAGTAATATTTCATAAATGGATATTTCGGTTCCGTTTGATTTCTGGCTTGAAAAGTCGCGCAGAATACACGGAAAACAAAATGATTCCTTTTTGGTGCAAAGTTTCAATGTTGATCTTATCACCATGGCAACCATTGACCTGGTTCTTCTGCTTAGACCATTCCTATGGTTGCTATGGTGATAGACCTGATAGAACATTCCATTGGTTCCAACGTTCCAAATGTAGCTGTTGCTCTCAGTACGTTGATATTGCCCTTGATCAAATTAAACTGACCCGTTATCTTAGAACATTAACTGATAATTGCTAAATATCATACGTTATTTGTGGGAAATAATAATATTTTTAAATAAACAGCATGAACTATACTAAATGTTAACAGAATTTTATTGACACGTTAAATTGGAAGTTCAGTTTACAGATAACATGAAAATCCTCTGGTGGAGGTCAGTGTAGGATGATGGTCTTGGACTCCATGGTGTAGCCAGCGAGACAAACAGGCAGATGATGCAATAATAGGCGTGGCTGAATCAAGTGGGCGGGGCCTAAATCATTTCAGTTCCAACCACAAATGAGACAAGTCGTTGGCAAAGCAGGCTCAGGAGGGCCAACCACATATCCATACATGCGTGGTAGAGCAGCTTGTCAGCGTAACTACCAACATGTCAAGATCATGTCACAGGTGCAATCTCACCTCTCAAAGTCCCTCAAATAAATATAAAATATATTTTCTCCATGTGAGTTTTTCCTCATATTACTATGGCATTTAATTCCACCATCTAAGCGTGCCGACCCTGGCATATGTTGTGTACAGTCACCTACATAGACCTCATGTTCAATCTACATGTATGTACAAACACATGTATGGGATACATTTATAAAGGCCTTTTAAGAAAATTTTGTTTCTGTTCCTTTCTTTTTTTAACTTGATTTGTTAGATATTGGGACATACTGGGGAAAATGTTTTATGTAAATACAAAAAGGAGCACATGGGAGAAGACGATACCTGAGTCTAAGTAGCAATAGGTAATATCTATAATGCTGGAAGTGAAAAGTTATCCTAGGATGAGTGATGTTATTAAGGTGAGGGTATTAAACATGCATGGGATAGACATACGGCTCCTGAATCTAAGACAAGACCAACGACTGATTAAGGTTTGAGTCTTTACAGCAGGAGAAACGGGCGAGTAGACGGGGGCCGAATGGGGCCGATCTGTCGGCAGGTTCCATGATTCTATAATATTAGATTTAAAAGAGCAAAATGCGCTATGCGTTGCTTTGAGACCCTTTGTATCATATTTGTTCAACATTGTGGCTTCACAGAGTCACCTGTTAACCGCTACAATGTAGCAAAATAATGAAAGCATAATTCTGTATATTATGCTGTATGATGTAGCAAAAGGAAAAAAGAATGCATGCGATTTGTGACGTGTATATGTTCTGTTACACACACACACACACACACTTTTTACGTAAAAAGTCTATAAGGGGAGGCCAAGGAACGGTTGGAGCCTCTCGAAAAAAACAAGACTCCCCCTGAAAATGTTTGATTGGCTGAAATAGTTTTTAATGGAGTCATCACGGCGTTAACTGCCACGCTTCATAATTTTAAATAGTCTTCAGTTAGCTAAAACATCAATTTCAATTTTAAGTAAGTCACTTAAAGCCCGGCTTAATCTTGCTGAAATGGATTTTTGTTAAAAAAAAAACCTCCAAAAGGTAAAAAGTAAGATTTCATAAATAAATGGATATTTCGGTTCTGTTTCATTTCTAGCTTCCAAAGTCGCGCAGAATACACAGAAAACAAAATGATTCCTTTTTGGTGCAAAGTTTCAATGTTGATCTTATCACCGTGGCAACCATTGACTTGGTTCTTCTGCTTAGACCATTCCTATGGTTGCTATGGTGATAGAACTGATAGAACATTCCATTGGTTCCAACGTTCCAAACGTAGCAGTTGCTCTCAGTACGTTGATCAAATTAAACTGACCCGTTATGGTCTGTCTCTGGAACATGGTGTGGTTTGTGCGTTCGATTGCGAACATAATCTCTAGGTAGAGGTCGGCTTCATTTGCCTTACGTCCTCCACTACGTTTTCCTAATCCAACAAGTAATAAAAGCATCGTGAAGGTGCAGAGGCACCCCACGATTATCAGAAGAGTATCTAACATCTTCTCACTCGCCTGCTCTGCTGAGCAATGAGAAGTGACTGAGTTTCACCTGCTTTATATAACCTCCTATGATGACATCACAGAGGCTGATGATGCAATAGTGGGCGTGGCTGCATCAAGTGGGCGGGGTCTAAATCATTTCAGTTCCAACCACAAATGAGACAAGTCCCTTAAAGCCTGGCTTAATCTTACAGAAATGGATTTTTGTTTAATAAAAAAAAAACCAAAAGGTAAAAAGTAATATTTCATAAATGGATATTTCGGTTCCGTTTGATTTCTGGCTTGAAAAGTCGCGCAGAATACACGGAAAACAAAATGATTCCTTTTTGGTGCAAAGTTTCAATGTTGATCTTATCACCATGGCAACCATTGACCTGGTTCTTCTGCTTAGACCATTCCTATGGTTGCTATGGTGATAGACCTGATAGAACATTCCATTGGTTCCAACGTTCCAAATGTAGCTGTTGCTCTCAGTACGTTGATATTGCCCTTGATCAAATTAAACTGACTCGTTATCTTAGAACATTAACTGATAATTGCTAAATATCATACGTTATTTGTGGGAAATAATAATATTTTTAAATAAACAGCATGAACTATACTAAATGTTAACAGAATTTTATTGACACGTTAAATTGGAAGTTCAGTTTACAGATAACATGAAAATCCTCTGGTGGAGGTCAGTGTAGGATGATGGTCTTGGACTCCATGGTGTAGCCAGCGAGACAAACAGGCAGATGATGCAATAATAGGCGTGGCTGAATCAAGTGGGCGGGGCCTAAATCATTTCAGTTCCAACCACAAATGAGACAAGTCGTTGGCAAAGCAGGCTCAGGAGGGCCAACCACATATCCATACATGCGTGGTAGAGCAGCTTGTCAGCGTAACTACCAACATGTCAAGATCATGTCACAGGTGCAATCTCACCTCTCAAAGTCCCTCAAATAAATATAAAATATATTTTCTCCATGTGAGTTTTTCCTCATATTACTATGGCATTTAATTCCACCATCTAAGCGTGCCGACCCTGGCATATGTTGTGTACAGTCACCTACATAGACCTCATGTTCAATCTACATGTATGTACAAACACATGTATGGGATACATTTATAAAGGCCTTTTAAGAAAATTTTGTTTCTGTTCCTTTCTTTTTTTAACTTGATTTGTTAGATATTGGGACATACTGGGGAAAATGTTTTATGTAAATACAAAAAGGAGCACATGGGAGAAGACGATACCTGAGTCTAAGTAGCAATAGGTAATATCTATAATGCTGGAAGTGAAAAGTTATCCTAGGATGAGTGATGTTATTAAGGTGAGGGTATTAAACATGCATGGGATAGACATACGGCTCCTGAATCTAAGACAAGACCAACGACTGATTAAGGTTTGAGTCTTTACAGCAGGAGAAACGGGCGAGTAGACGGGGGCCGAATGGGGCCGATCTGTCGGCAGGTTCCATGATTCTATAATATTAGATTTAAAAGAGCAAAATGCGCTATGCGTTGCTTTGAGACCCTTTGTATCATATTTGTTCAACATTGTGGCTTCACAGAGTCACCTGTTAACCGCTACAATGTAGCAAAATAATGAAAGCATAATTCTGTATATTATGCTGTATGATGTAGCAAAAGGAAAAAAGAATGCATGCGATTTGTGACGTGTATATGTTCTGTTACACACACACACACACACACTTTTTACGTAAAAAGTCTATAAGGGGAGGCCAAGGAACGGTTGGAGCCTCTCGAAAAAAACAAGACTCCCCCTGAAAATGTTTGATTGGCTGAAATAGTTTTTAATGGAGTCATCACGGCGTTAACTGCCACGCTTCATAATTTTAAATAGTCTTCAGTTAGCTAAAACATCAATTTCAATTTTAAGTAAGTCACTTAAAGCCCGGCTTAATCTTGCTGAAATGGATTTTTGTTAAAAAAAAAACCTCCAAAAGGTAAAAAGTAAGATTTCATAAATAAATGGATATTTCGGTTCTGTTTCATTTCTAGCTTCCAAAGTCGCGCAGAATACACAGAAAACAAAATGATTCCTTTTTGGTGCAAAGTTTCAATGTTGATCTTATCACCGTGGCAACCATTGACTTGGTTCTTCTGCTTAGACCATTCCTATGGTTGCTATGGTGATAGAACTGATAGAACATTCCATTGGTTCCAACGTTCCAAACGTAGCAGTTGCTCTCAGTACGTTGATCAAATTAAACTGACCCGTTATGGTCTGTCTCTGGAACATGGTGTGGTTTGTGCGTTCGATTGCGAACATAATCTCTAGGTAGAGGTCGGCTTCATTTGCCTTACGTCCTCCACTACGTTTTCCTAATCCAACAAGTAATAAAAGCATCGTGAAGGTGCAGAGGCACCCCACGATTATCAGAAGAGTATCTAACATCTTCTCACTCGCCTGCTCTGCTGAGCAATGAGAAGTGACTGAGTTTCACCTGCTTTATATAACCTCCTATGATGACATCACAGAGGCTGATGATGCAATAGTGGGCGTGGCTGCATCAAGTGGGCGGGGTCTAAATCATTTCAGTTCCAACCACAAATGAGACAAGTCCCTTAAAGCCTGGCTTAATCTTACAGAAATGGATTTTTGTTTAATAAAAAAAAAACCAAAAGGTAAAAAGTAATATTTCATAAATGGATATTTCGGTTCCGTTTGATTTCTGGCTTGAAAAGTCGCGCAGAATACACGGAAAACAAAATGATTCCTTTTTGGTGCAAAGTTTCAATGTTGATCTTATCACCATGGCAACCATTGACCTGGTTCTTCTGCTTAGACCATTCCTATGGTTGCTATGGTGATAGACCTGATAGAACATTCCATTGGTTCCAACGTTCCAAATGTAGCTGTTGCTCTCAGTACGTTGATATTGCCCTTGATCAAATTAAACTGACCCGTTATCTTAGAACATTAACTGATAATTGCTAAATATCATACGTTATTTGTGGGAAATAATAATATTTTTAAATAAACAGCATGAACTATACTAAATGTTAACAGAATTTTATTGACACGTTAAATTGGAAGTTCAGTTTACAGATAACATGAAAATCCTCTGGTGGAGGTCAGTGTAGGATGATGGTCTTGGACTCCATGGTGTAGCCAGCGAGACAAACAGGCAGATGATGCAATAATAGGCGTGGCTGAATCAAGTGGGCGGGGCCTAAATCATTTCAGTTCCAACCACAAATGAGACAAGTCGTTGGCAAAGCAGGCTCAGGTGGGCCAACCACATATCCATACATGCGTGGTAGAGCATCTTGTCAGCGTAACTACCAACATGTCAAGATCATGTCACAGGTGCAATCTCACCTCTCAAAGTCCCTCAAATAAATATAAAATATATTTTCTCCATGTGAGTTTTTCCTCATATTACTATGGCATTTAATTCCACCATCTAAGCGTGCCGACCCTGGCATATGTTGTGTACAGTCACCTACATAGACCTCATGTTCAATCTACATGTATGTACAAACACATGTATGGGATACATTTATAAAGGCCTTTTAAGAAAATTTTGTTTCTGTTCCTTTCTTTTTTTAACTTGATTTGTTAGATATTGGGACATACTGGGGAAAATGTTTTATGTAAATACAAAAAGGAGCACATGGGAGAAGACGATACCTGAGTCTAAGTAGCAATAGGTAATATCTATAATGCTGGAAGTGAAAAGTTATCCTAGGATGAGTGATGTTATTAAGGTGAGGGTATTAAACATGCATGGGATAGACATACGGCTCCTGAATCTAAGACAAGACCAACGACTGATTAAGGTTTGAGTCTTTACAGCAGGAGAAACGGGCGAGTAGACGGGGGCCGAATGGGGCCGATCTGTCGGCAGGTTCCATGATTCTATAATATTAGATTTAAAAGAGCAAAATGCGCTATGCGTTGCTTTGAGACCCTTTGTATCATATTTGTTCAACATTGTGGCTTCACAGAGTCACCTGTTAACCGCTACAATGTAGCAAAATAATGAAAGCATAATTCTGTATATTATGCTGTATGATGTAGCAAAAGGAAAAAAGAATGCATGCAATTTGTGACGTGTATATGTTCTGTTACACACACACACACACACACTTTTTACGTAAAAAGTCTATAAGGGGAGGCCAAGGAACGGTTGGAGCCTCTCGAAAAAAACAAGACTCCCCCTGAAAATGTTTGATTGGCTGAAATAGTTTTTAATGGAGTCATCACGGCGTTAACTGCCACGCTTCATAATTTTAAATAGTCTTCAGTTAGCTAAAACATCAATTTCAATTTTAAGTAAGTCACTTAAAGCCCGGCTTAATCTTGCTGAAATGGATTTTTGTTAAAAAAAAAACCTCCAAAAGGTAAAAAGTAAGATTTCATAAATAAATGGATATTTCGGTTCTGTTTCATTTCTAGCTTCCAAAGTCGCGCAGAATACACAGAAAACAAAATGATTCCTTTTTGGTGCAAAGTTTCAATGTTGATCTTATCACCGTGGCAACCATTGACTTGGTTCTTCTTCTTAGACCATTCCTATGGTTGCTATGGTGATAGAACTGATAGAACATTCCATTGGTTCCAACGTTCCAAACGTAACAGTTGCTCTCAGTACGTTGATCAAATTAAACTGACCCGTTATGGTCTGTATCTGGAACATGGTGTGGTTTGTGCGTTCGATTGCGAACATAATCTCTAGGTAGAGGTCGGCTTCATTTGCCTTACGTCCTCCACTACGTTTTCCTAATCCAACAAGTAATCAAAGCATCGTGAAGGTGCAGAGGCACCCCACGATTATCAGAAGAGTATCTAACATCTTCTCACTCGCCTGCTCTGCTGAGCAATGAGAAGTGTCTGAGTTTCACCTGCTTTATATAACCTCCTATGATGACATCACAGAGGCTGATGATGCAATAGTGGGCGTGGCTGCATCAGGTGGGCGGGGTCTAAATCATTTCAGTTCCAACCACAAATGAGACAAGTCCCTTAAAGCCTGGCTTAATCTTACAGAAATGGATTTTTGTTTAATAAAAAAAAAACCAAAAGGTAAAAAGTAATATTTCATAAATGGATATTTCGGTTCTGTTTCATTTCTGGCTTGAAAAGTCGCGCAGAATACACGGAAAACAAAATGATTCCTTTTTGGTGCAAAGTTTCAATGTTGATCTTATCACCATGGCAACCATTGACCTGGTTCTTCTGCTTAGACCATTCCTATGGTTGCTATGGTGATAGACTTGATAGAACATTCCATTGGTTCCAACGTTCCAAATGTAGCTGTTGCTCTCAGTACGTTGATCAAATTAAACTGACCCGTTATCTTAGAACATTAACTGATAATTGCTAAATATCATACGTTATTTGTGGGAAATAATAATATTTTTAAATAAACAGCATGAACTATACTAAATGTTAACAGAATTTTATTGACACGTTAAATTGGAAGTTCAGTTTACAGATAACATGAAAATCCTCTGGTGGAGGTCAGTGTAGGATGATGGTCTTGGACTCCATGGTGTAGCCAGCGAGACAAACAGGCAGATGATGCAATAATAGGCGTGGCTGAATCAAGTGGGCGGGGCCTAAATCATTTCAGTTCCAACCACAAATGAGACAAGTCGTTGGCAAAGCAGGCTCAGGAGGGCCAACCACATATCCATACATGCGTGGTAGAGCAGCTTGTCAGCGTAACTACCAACATGTCAAGATCATGTCACAGGTGCAATCTCACCTCTCAAAGTCCCTCAAATAAATATAAAATATATTTTCTCCATGTGAGTTTTTCCTCATATTACTATGGCATTTAATTCCACCATCTAAGCGTGCCGACCCTGGCATATGTTGTGTACAGTCACCTACATAGACCTCATGTTCAATCTACATGTATGTACAAACACATGTATGGGATACATTTATAAAGGCCTTTTAAGAAAATTTTGTTTCTGTTCCTTTCTTTTTTTAACTTGATTTGTTAGATATTGGGACATACTGGGGAAAATGTTTTATGTAAATACAAAAAGGAGCACATGGGAGAAGACGATACCTGAGTCTAAGTAGCAATAGGTAATATCTATAATGCTGGAAGTGAAAAGTTATCCTAGGATGAGTGATGTTATTAAGGTGAGGGTATTAAACATGCATGGGATAGACATACGGCTCCTGAATCTAAGACAAGACCAACGACTGATTAAGGTTTGAGTCTTTACAGCAGGAGAAACGGGCGAGTAGACGGGGGCCGAATGGGGCCGATCTGTCGGCAGGTTCCATGATTCTATAATATTAGATTTAAAAGAGCAAAATGCGCTATGCGTTGCTTTGAGACCCTTTGTATCATATTTGTTCAACATTGTGGCTTCACAGAGTCACCTGTTAACCGCTACAATGTAGCAAAATAATGAAAGCATAATTCTGTATATTATGCTGTATGATGTAGCAAAAGGAAAAAAGAATGCATGCAATTTGTGACGTGTATATGTTCTGTTACACACACACACACACACACACTTTTTACGTAAAAAGTCTATAAGGGGAGGCCAAGGATCGGTTGGAGCCTCTCGAAAAAAACAAGACTCCCCCTGAAAATGTTTGATTGGCTGAAATAGTTTTTAATGGAGTCATCACGGCGTTAACTGCCACGCTTCATACTTTTAAATAGTCTTCAGTTAGCTAAAACATCAATTTCAATTTTAAGTAAGTCACTTAAAGCCCGGCTTAATCTTGCTGAAATGGATTTTTGTTAAAAAAAAAACCTCCAAAAGGTAAAAAGTAAGATTTCATAAATAAATGGATATTTCGGTTCTGTTTCATTTCTAGCTTCCAAAGTCGCGCAGAATACACAGAAAACAAAATGATTCCTTTTTGGTGCAAAGTTTCAATGTTGATCTTATCACCGTGGCAACCATTGACTTGGTTCTTCTGCTTAGACCATTCCTATGGTTGCTATGGTGATAGAACTGATAGAACATTCCATTGGTTCCAACGTTCCAAACGTAGCAGTTGCTCTCAGTACGTTGATCAAATTAAACTGACCCGTTATGGTCTGTATCTGGAACATGGTGTGGTTTGTGCGTTCGATTGCGAACATAATCTCTAGGTAGAGGTCGGCTTCATTTGCCTTACGTCCTCCACTACGTTTTCCTAATCCAACAAGTAATAAAAGCATCGTGAAGGTGCAGAGGCACCCCACGATTATCAGAAGAGTATCTAACATCTTCTCACTCGCCTGCTCTGCTGAGCAATGAGAAGTAACTGAGTTTCACCTGCTTTATATAACCTCCTATGATGACATCACAGAGGCTGATGATGCAATAGTGGGCGTGGCTGCATCAAGTGGGCGGGGTCTAAATCATTTCAGTTCCAACCACAAATGAGACAAGTCCCTTAAAGCCTGGCTTAATCTTACAGAAATGGATTTTTGTTTAATAAAAAAAAACCCAAAAGGTAAAAAGTAATATTTCATAAATGGATATTTCAGTTCCGTTTGATTTCTGGCTTGAAAAGTCGCGCAGAATACACGGAAAACAAAATGATTCCTTTTTGGTGCAAAGTTTCAATGTTGATCTTATCACCATGGCAACCATTGACCTGGTTCTTCTGCTTAGACCATTCCTATGGTTGCTATGGTGATAGACCTGATAGAACATTCCATTGGTTCCAACGTTCCAAATGTAGCTGTTGCTCTCAGTACGTTGATATTGCCCTTGATCAAATTAAACTGACCCGTTATCTTAGAACATTAACTGATAATTGCTAAATATCATACGTTATTTGTGGGAAATAATAATATTTTAAATAAACAGCATGAACTATACTAAATGTTAACAGAATTTTATTGACACGTTAAATTGGAAGTTCAGTTTACAGATAACATGAAAATCCTCTGGTGGAGGTCAGTGTAGGATGATGGTCTTGGACTCCATGGTGTAGCCAGCGAGACAAACAGGCAGATGATGCAATAATAGGCGTGGCTGAATCAAGTGGGCGGGGCCTAAATCATTTCAGTTCCAACCACAAATGAGACAAGTCGTTGGCAAAGCAGGCTCAGGAGGGCCAACCACATATCCATACATGCGTGGTAGAGCAGCTTGTCAGCGTAACTACCAACATGTCAAGATCATGTCACAGGTGCAATCTCACCTCTCAAAGTCCCTCAAATAAATATAAAATATATTTTCTCCATTTGAGTTTTTCCTCATATTACTATGGCATTTAATTCCACCATCTAAGCGTGCCGACCCTGGCATATGTTGTGTACAGTCACCTACAAAGACCTCATGTTCAATCTACATGTATGTACAAACACATGTATGGGATACATTTATAAAGTCCTTTTAAGAAAATTTTGTTTCTGTTCCTTTCTTTTTTTAACTTGATTTGTTAGATATTGGGACATACTGGGGAAAATGTTTTATGTAAATACAAAAAGGAGCACATGGGAGAAGACGATACCTGAGTCTAAGTAGCAATAGGTAATATCTATAATGCTGGAAGTGAAAAGTTATCCTAGGATGAGTGATGTTATTAAGGTGAGGGTATTAAACATGCATGGGATAGACATACGGCTCCTGAATCTAAGACAAGACCAACGACTGATTAAGGTTTGAGTCTTTACAGCAGGAGAAACGGGCGAGTAGACGGGGGCCGAATGGGGCCGATCTGTCGGCAGGTTCCATGATTCTATAATATTAGATTTAAAAGAGCAAAATGCGCTATGCGTTGCTTTGAGACCCTTTGTATCATATTTGTTCAACATTGTGGCTTCACAGAGTCACCTGTTAACCGCTACAATGTAGCAAAATAATGAAAGCATAATTCTGTATATTATGCTGTATGATGTAGCAAAAGGAAAAAAGAATGCATGCAATTTGTGACGTGTATATGTTCTGTTACACACACACACACACACTTTTTACGTAAAAAGTCTATAAGGGGAGGCCAAGGAACGGTTGGAGCCTCTCGAAAAAAACAAGACTCCCCCTGAAAATGTTTGATTGGCTGAAATAGTTTTTAATGGAGTCATCACGGCGTTAACTGCCACGCTTCATACTTTTAAATAGTCTTCAGTTAGCTAAAACATCAATTTCAATTTTAAGTAAGTCACTTAAAGCCCGGCTTAATCTTGCTGAAATGGATTTTTGTTAAAAAAAAAACCTCCAAAAGGTAAAAAGTAAGATTTCATAAATAAATGGATATTTCGGTTCTGTTTCATTTCTAGCTTCCAAAGTCGCGCAGAATACACAGAAAACAAAATGATTCCTTTTTGGTGCAAAGTTTCAATGTTGATCTTATCACCGTGGCAACCATTGACTTGGTTCTTCTGCTTAGACCATTCCTATGGTTGCTATGGTGATAGAACTGATAGAACATTCCATTGGTTCCAACGTTCCAAACGTAGCAGTTGCTCTCAGTACGTTGATCAAATTAAACTGACCCGTTATGGTCTGTATCTGGAACATGGTGTGGTTTGTGCGTTCGATTGCGAACATAATCTCTAGGTAGAGGTCGGCTTCATTTGCCTTTCGTCCTCCACTACGTTTTCCAAATCCAACAAGTAATAAAAGCATCATGAAGGTGCAGAGGCACCCCACGATTATCAGAAGAGTATCTAACATCTTCTCACTCGCCTGCTCTGCTGAGCAATGAGAAGTGTCTGAGTTTCACCTGCTTTATATAACCTCCTATGATGACATCACAGAGGCGGATGATGCAATAGTGGGCGTGGCTGCATCAAGTGGGCGGGGTCTAAATCATTTCAGTTCCAACCACAAATGAGACAAGTCCCTTAAAGCCTGGCTTAATCTTACAGAAATGGATTTTTGTTTAATAAAAAAAAACCCAAAAGGTAAAAAGTAATATTTCATAAATGGATATTTCGGTTCCGTTTGATTTCTGGCTTGAAAAGTCGCGCAGAATACACGGAAAACAAAATGATTCCTTTTTGGTGCAAAGTTTCAATGTTGATCTTATCACCATGGCAACCATTGACCTGGTTCTTCTGCTTAGACCATTCCTATGGTTGCTATGGTGATAGACCTGATAGAACATTCCATTGGTTCCAACGTTCCAAATGTAGCTGTTGCTCTCAGTACGTTGATATTGCCCTTGATCAAATTAAACTGACCCGTTATCTTAGAACATTAACTGATAATTGCTAAATATCATACGTTATTTGTGGGAAATAATAATATTTTTAAATAAACAGCATGAACTATACTAAATGTTAACAGAATTTTATTGACACGTTAAATTGGAAGTTCAGTTTACAGATAACATGAAAATCCTCTGGTGGAGGTCAGTGTAGGATGATGGTCTTGGACTCCATGGTGTAGCCAGCGAGACAAACAGGCAGATGATGCAATAATAGGCGTGGCTGAATCAAGTGGGCGGGGCCTAAATCATTTCAGTTCCAACCACAAATGAGACAAGTCGTTGGCAAAGCAGGCTCAGGAGGGCCAACCACATATCCATACATGCGTGGTAGAGCAGCTTGTCAGCGTAACTACCAACATGTCAAGATCATGTCACAGGTGCAATCTCACCTCTCAAAGTCCCTCAAATAAATATAAAATATATTTTCTCCATGTGAGTTTTTCCTCATATTACTATGGCATTTAATTCCACCATCTAAGCGTGCCGACCCTGGCATATGTTGTGTACAGTCACCTACATAGACCTCATGTTCAATCTACATGTATGTACAAACACATGTATGGGATACATTTATAAAGGCCTTTTAAGAAAATTTTGTTTCTGTTCCTTTCTTTTTTTAACTTGATTTGTTAGATATTGGGACATACTGGGGAAAATGTTTTATGTAAATACAAAAAGGAGCACATGGGAGAAGACGATACCTGAGTCTAAGTAGCAATAGGTAATATCTATAATGCTGGAAGTGAAAAGTTATCCTAGGATGAGTGATGTTATTAAGGTGAGGGTATTAAACATGCATGGGATAGACATACGGCTCCTGAATCTAAGACAAGACCAACGACTGATTAAGGTTTGAGTCTTTACAGCAGGAGAAACGGGCGAGTAGACGGGGGCCGAATGGGGCCGATCTGTCGGCAGGTTCCATGATTCTATAATATTAGATTTAAAAGAGCAAAATGCGCTATGCGTTGCTTTGAGACCCTTTGTATCATATTTGTTCAACATTGTGGCTTCACAGAGTCACCTGTTAACCGCTACAATGTAGCAAAATAATGAAAGCATAATTCTGTATATTATGCTGTATGATGTAGCAAAAGGAAAAAAGAATGCATGCGATTTGTGACGTGTATATGTTCTGTTACACACACACACACACACACTTTTTACGTAAAAAGTCTATAAGGGGAGGCCAAGGAACGGTTGGAGCCTCTCGAAAAAAACAAGACTCCCCCTGAAAATGTTTGATTGGCTGAAATAGTTTTTAATGGAGTCATCACGGCGTTAACTGCCACGCTTCATAATTTTAAATAGTCTTCAGTTAGCTAAAACATCAATTTCAATTTTAAGTAAGTCACTTAAAGCCCGGCTTAATCTTGCTGAAATGGATTTTTGTTAAAAAAAAAACCTCCAAAAGGTAAAAAGTAAGATTTCATAAATAAATGGATATTTCGGTTCTGTTTCATTTCTAGCTTCCAAAGTCGCGCAGAATACACAGAAAACAAAATGATTCCTTTTTGGTGCAAAGTTTCAATGTTGATCTTATCACCGTGGCAACCATTGACTTGGTTCTTCTGCTTAGACCATTCCTATGGTTGCTATGGTGATAGAACTGATAGAACATTCCATTGGTTCCAACGTTCCAAACGTAGCAGTTGCTCTCAGTACGTTGATCAAATTAAACTGACCCGTTATGGTCTGTATCTGGAACATGGTGTGGTTTGTGCGTTCGATTGCGAACATAATCTCTAGGTAGAGGTCGGCTTCATTTGCCTTACGTCCTCCACTACGTTTTCCTAATCCAACAAGTAATAAAAGCATCGTGAAGGTGCAGAGGCACCCCACGATTATCAGAAGAGTATCTAACATCTTCTCACTCGCCTGCTCTGCTGAGCAATGAGAAGTGACTGAGTTTCACCTGCTTTATATAACCTCCTATGATGACATCACAGAGGCTGATGATGCAATAGTGGGCGTGGCTGCATCAAGTGGGCGGGGTCTAAATCATTTCAGTTCCAACCACAAATGAGACAAGTCCCTTAAAGCCTGGCTTAATCTTACAGAAATGGATTTTTGTTTAATAAAAAAAAAACCAAAAGGTAAAAAGTAATATTTCATAAATGGATATTTCGGTTCCGTTTGATTTCTGGCTTGAAAAGTCGCGCAGAATACACGGAAAACAAAATGATTCCTTTTTGGTGCAAAGTTTCAATGTTGATCTTATCACCATGGCAACCATTGACCTGGTTCTTCTGCTTAGACCATTCCTATGGTTGCTATGGTGATAGACCTGATAGAACATTCCATTGGTTCCAACGTTCCAAATGTAGCTGTTGCTCTCAGTACGTTGATATTGCCCTTGATCAAATTAAACTGACCCGTTATCTTAGAACATTAACTGATAATTGCTAAATATCATACGTTATTTGTGGGAAATAATAATATTTTTAAATAAACAGCATGAACTATACTAAATGTTAACAGAATTTTATTGACACGTTAAATTGGAAGTTCAGTTTACAGATAACATGAAAATCCTCTGGTGGAGGTCAGTGTAGGATGATGGTCTTGGACTCCATGGTGTAGCCAGCGAGACAAACAGGCAGATGATGCAATAATAGGCGTGGCTGAATCAAGTGGGCGGGGCCTAAATCATTTCAGTTCCAACCACAAATGAGACAAGTCGTTGGCAAAGCAGGCTCAGGAGGGCCAACCACATATCCATACATGCGTGGTAGAGCAGCTTGTCAGCGTAACTACCAACATGTCAAGATCATGTCACAGGTGCAATCTCACCTCTCAAAGTCCCTCAAATAAATATAAAATATATTTTCTCCATGTGAGTTTTTCCTCATATTACTATGGCATTTAATTCCACCATCTAAGCGTGCCGACCCTGGCATATGTTGTGTACAGTCACCTACATAGACCTCATGTTCAATCTACATGTATGTACAAACACATGTATGGGATACATTTATAAAGGCCTTTTAAGAAAATTTTGTTTCTGTTCCTTTCTTTTTTTAACTTGATTTGTTAGATATTGGGACATACTGGGGAAAATGTTTTATGTAAATACAAAAAGGAGCACATGGGAGAAGACGATACCTGAGTCTAAGTAGCAATAGGTAATATCTATAATGCTGGAAGTGAAAAGTTATCCTAGGATGAGTGATGTTATTAAGGTGAGGGTATTAAACATGCATGGGATAGACATACGGCTCCTGAATCTAAGACAAGACCAACGACTGATTAAGGTTTGAGTCTTTACAGCAGGAGAAACGGGCGAGTAGACGGGGGCCGAATGGGGCCGATCTGTCGGCAGGTTCCATGATTCTATAATATTAGATTTAAAAGAGCAAAATGCGCTATGCGTTGCTTTGAGACCCTTTGTATCATATTTGTTCAACATTGTGGCTTCACAGAGTCACCTGTTAACCGCTACAATGTAGCAAAATAATGAAAGCATAATTCTGTATATTATGCTGTATGATGTAGCAAAAGGAAAAAAGAATGCATGCAATTTGTGACGTGTATATGTTCTGTTACACACACACACACACACACACTTTTTATGTAAAAAGTCTATAAGGGGAGGCCAAGGAACGGTTGGAGCCTCTCGAAAAAAACAAGACTCCCCCTGAAAATGTTTGATTGGCTGAAATAGTTTTTAATGGAGTCATCACGGCGTTAACTGCCACGCTTCATAATTTTAAATAGTCTTCAGTTAGCTAAAACATCAATTTCAATTTTAAGTAAGTCACTTAAAGCCCGGCTTAATCTTGCTGAAATGGATTTTTGTTAAAAAAAAACCTCCAAAAGGTAAAAAGTAAGATTTCATAAATAAATGGATATTTCGGTTCTGTTTCATTTCTAGCTTCCAAAGTCGCGCAGAATACACAGAAAACAAAATGATTCCTTTTTGGTGCAAAGTTTCAATGTTGATCTTATCACCGTGGCAACCATTGACTTGGTTCTTCTGCTTAGACCATTCCTATGGTTGCTATGGTGATAGAACTGATAGAACATTCCATTGGTTCCAACGTTCCAAACGTAGCAGTTGCTCTCAGTACGTTGATCAAATTAAACTGACCCTTTATGGTCTGTATCTGGAACATGGTGTGGTTTGTGCGTTCGATTGCGAACATAATCTCTAGGTAGAGGTCGGCTTCATTTGCCTTTCGTCCTCCACTACGTTTTCCAAATCCAACAAGTAATAAAAGCATCGTGAAGGTGCAGAGGCACCCCACGATTATCAGAAGAGTATCTAACATCTTCTCACTCGCCTGCTCTGCTGAGCAATGAGAAGTGTCTGAGTTTCACCTGCTTTATATAACCTCCTATGATGACATCACAGAGGCTGATGATGCAATAGTGGGCGTGGCTGCATCAAGTGGGCGGGGTCTAAATCATTTCAGTTCCAACCACAAATGAGACAAGTCCCTTAAAGCCTGGCTTAATCTTACAGAAATGGATTTTTGTTTAATAAAAAAAAACCCAAAAGGTAAAAAGTAATATTTCATAAATGGATATTTCGGTTCCGTTTGATTTCTGGCTTGAAAAGTCGCGCAGAATACACGGAAAACAAAATGATTCCTTTTTGGTGCAAAGTTTCAATGTTGATCTTATCACCATGGCAACCATTGACCTGGTTCTTCTGCTTAGACCATTCCTATGGTTGCTATGGTGATAGACCTGATAGAACATTCCATTGGTTCCAACGTTCCAAATGTAGCTGTTGCTCTCAGTACGTTGATATTGCCCTTGATCAAATTAAACTGACCCGTTATCTTAGAACATTAACTGATAATTGCTAAATATCATACGTTATTTGTGGGAAATAATAATATTTTTAAATAAACAGCATGAACTATACTAAATGTTAACAGAATTTTATTGACACGTTAAATTGGAAGTTCAGTTTACAGATAACATGAAAATCCTCTGGTGGAGGTCAGTGTAGGATGATGGTCTTGGACTCCATGGTGTAGCCAGCGAGACAAACAGGCAGATGATGCAATAATAGGCGTGGCTGAATCAAGTGGGCGGGGCCTAAATCATTTCAGTTCCAACCACAAATGAGACAAGTCGTTGGCAAAGCAGGCTCAGGAGGGCCAACCACATATCCATACATGCGTGGTAGAGCAGCTTGTCAGCGTAACTACCAACATGTCAAGATCATGTCACAGGTGCAATCTCACCTCTCAAAGTCCCTCAAATAAATATAAAATATATTTTCTCCATTTGAGTTTTTCCTCATATTACTATGGCATTTAATTCCACCATCTAAGCGTGCCGACCCTGGCATATGTTGTGTACAGTCACCTACATAGACCTCATGTTCAATCTACATGTATGTACAAACACATGTATGGGATACCTTTATAAAGGCCTTTTAAGAAAATTTTGTTTCTGTTCCTTTCTTTTTTTAACTTGATTTGTTAGATATTGGGACATACTGGGGAAAATGTTTTATGTAAATACAAAAAGGAGCACATGGGAGAAGACGATACCTGAGTCTAAGTAGCAATAGGTAATATCTATAATGCTGGAAGTGAAAAGTTATCCTAGGATGAGTGATGTTATTAAGGTGAGGGTATTAAACATGCATGGGATAGACATACGGCTCCTGAATCTAAGACAAGACCAACGACTGATTAAGGTTTGAGTCTTTACAGCAGGAGAAATGGGCGAGTAGACGGGGGCCGAATGGGGCCGATCTGTCGGCAGGTTCCATGATTCTATAATATTAGATTTAAAAGAGCAAAATGCGCTATGCGTTGCTTTGAGACCCTTTGTATCATATTTGTTCAACATTGTGGCTTCACAGAGTCACCTGTTCACCGCTACAATGTAGCAAAATAATGAAAGCATAATTCTGTATATTATGCTGTATGATGTAGCAAAAGGAAAAAAGAATGCATGCAATTTGTGACGTGTATATGTTCTGTTACACACACACACACACACACTTTTTACGTAAAAAGTCTATAAGGGGAGGCCAAGGAACGGTTGGAGCCTCTCGAAAAAAACAAGACTCCCCCTGAAAATGTTTGATTGGCTGAAATAGTTTTTAATGGAGTCATCACGGCGTTAACTGCCACGCTTCATAATTTTAAATAGTCTTCAGTTAGCTAAAACATCAATTTCAATTTTAAGTAAGTCACTTAAAGCCCGGCTTAATCTTGCTGAAATGGATTTTTGTTAAAAAAAAAACCTCCAAAAGGTAAAAAGTAAGATTTCATAAATAAATGGATATTTCGGTTCTGTTTCATTTCTAGCTTCCAAAGTCGCGCAGAATACACAGAAAACAAAATGATTCCTTTTTGGTGCAAAGTTTCAATGTTGATCTTATCACCGTGGCAACCATTGACTTGGTTCTTCTGCTTAGACCATTCCTATGGTTGCTATGGTGATAGAACTGATAGAACATTCCATTGGTTCCAACGTTCCAAACGTAGCAGTTGCTCTCAGTACGTTGATCAAATTAAACTGACCCGTTATGGTCTGTATCTGGAACATGGTGTGGTTTGTGCGTTCGATTGCGAACATAATCTCTAGGTAGAGGTCGGCTTCATTTGCCTTACGTCCTCCACTACGTTTTCCTAATCCAACAAGTAATAAAAGCATCATGAAGGTGCAGAGGCACCCCACGATTATCAGAAGAGTATCTAACATCTTCTCACTCGCCTGCTCTGCTGAGCAATGAGAAGTGACTGAGTTTCACCTGCTTTATATAACCTCCTATGATGACATCACAGAGGCTGATGATGCAATAGTGGGCGTGGCTGCATCAAGTGGGCGGGGTCTAAATCATTTCAGTTCCAACCACAAATGAGACAAGTCCCTTAAAGCCTGGCTTAATCTTACAGAAATGGATTTTTGTTTAATAAAAAAAAACCCAAAAGGTAAAAAGTAATATTTCATAAATGGATATTTCGGTTCCGTTTGATTTCTGGCTTGAAAAGTCACGCAGAATACACGGAAAACAAAATGATTCCTTTTTGGTGCAAAGTTTCAATGTTGATCTTATCACCATGGCAACCATTGACCTGGTTCTTCTGCTTAGACCATTCCTATGGTTGCTATGGTGATAGACCTGATAGAACATTCCATTGGTTCCAACGTTCCAAATGTAGCTGTTGCTCTCAGTACGTTGATATTGCCCTTGATCAAATTAAACTGACCCGTTATCTTAGAACATTAACTGATAATTGCTAAATATCATACGTTATTTGTGGGAAATAATAATATTTTTAAATAAACAGCATGAACTATACTAAATGTTAACAGAATTTTATTGACACGTTAAATTGGAAGTTCAGTTTACAGATAACATGAAAATCCTCTGGTGGAGGTCAGTGTAGGATGATGGTCTTGGACTCCATGGTGTAGCCAGCGAGACAAACAGGCAGATGATGCAATAATAGGCGTGGCTGAATCAAGTGGGCGGGGCCTAAATCATTTCAGTTCCAACCACAAATGAGACAAGTCGTTGGCAAAGCAGGCTCAGGAGGGCCAACCACATATCCATACATGCGTGGTAGAGCAGCTTGTCAGCGTAACTACCAACATGTCAAGATCATGTCACAGGTGCAATCTCACCTCTCAAAGTCCCTCAAATAAATATAAAATATATTTTCTCCATTTGAGTTTTTCCTCATATTACTATGGCATTTAATTCCACCATCTAAGCGTGCCGACCCTGGCATATGTTGTGTACAGTCACCTACATAGACCTCATGTTCAATCTACATGTATGTACAAACACATGTATGGGATACATTTATAAAGGCCTTTTAAGAAAATTTTGTTTCTGTTCCTTTCTTTTTTTAACTTGATTTGTTAGATATTGGGACATACTGGGGAAAATGTTTTATGTAAATACAAAAAGGAGCACATGGGAGAAGACGATACCTGAGTCTAAGTAGCAATAGGTAACATCTATAATGCTGGAAGTGAAAAGTTATCCTAGGATGAGTGATGTTATTAAGGTGAGGGTATTAAACATGCATGGGATAGACATACGGCTCCTGAATCTAAGACAAGACCAACGACTGATTAAGGTTTGAGTCTTTACAGCAGGAGAAAGGGGCGAGTAGACGGGGGCCGAATGGGGCCGATCTGTCGGCAGGTTCCATGATTCTATAATATTAGATTTAAAAGAGCAAAATGCGCTATGCGTTGCTTTGAGACCCTTTGTATCATATTTGTTCAACATTGTGGCTTCACAGAGTCACCTGTTAACCGCTACAATGTAGCAAAATAATGAAAGCATAATTCTGTATATTATGCTGTATGATGTAGCAAAAGGAAAAAAGAATGCATGCAATTTGTGACGTGTATATGTTCTGTTACACACACACACACACACACACTTTTTACGTAAAAAGTCTATAAGGGGAGGCCAAGGAACGGTTGGAGCCTCTCGAAAAAAACAAGACTCCCCCTGAAAATGTTTGACTGGCTGAAATAGTTTTTAATGGAGTCATCACGGCGTTAACTGCCACGCTTCATAATTTTAAATAGTCTTCAGTTAGCTAAAACATCAATTTCAATTTTAAGTAAGTCACTTAAAGCCCGGCTTAATCTTGCTGAAATGGATTTTTGTTAAAAAAAAAACCTCCAAAAGGTAAAAAGTAAGATTTCATAAATAAATGGATATTTCGGTTCTGTTTCATTTCTAGCTTCCAAAGTCGCGCAGAATACACAGAAAACAAAATGATTCCTTTTTGGTGCAAAGTTTCAATGTTGATCTTATCACCGTGGCAACCATTGACTTGGTTCTTCTGCTTAGACCATTCCTATGGTTGCTATGGTGATAGAACTGATAGAACATTCCATTGGTTCCAACGTTCCAAACGTAGCAGTTGCTCTCAGTACGTTGATCAAATTAAACTGACCCGTTATGGTCTGTATCTGGAACATGGTGTGGTTTGTGCGTTCGATTGCGAACATAATCTCTAGGTAGAGGTCGGCTTCATTTGCCTTACGTCCTCCACTACGTTTTCCTCATCCAACAAGTAATAAAAGCATCGTGAAGGTGCAGAGGCACCCCACGATTATCAGAAGAGTATCTAACATCTTCTCACTCGCCTGCTCTGCTGAGCAATGAGAAGTGACTGAGTTTCACCTGCTTTATATAACCTCCTATGATGACATCACAGAGGCTGATGATGCAATAGTGGGCGTGGCTGCATCAAGTGGGCGGGGTCTAAATCATTTCAGTTCCAACCACAAATGAGACAAGTCCCTTAAAGCCTGGCTTAATCTTACAGAAATGGATTTTTGTTTAATAAAAAAAAACCCAAAAGGTAAAAAGTAATATTTCATAAATGGATATTTCGGTTCCGTTTGATTTCTGGCTTGAAAAGTCGCGCAGAATACACGGAAAACAAAATGATTCCTTTTTGGTGCAAAGTTTCAATGTTGATCTTATCACCATGGCAACCATTGACCTGGTTCTTCTGCTTAGACCATTCCTATGGTTGCTATGGTGATAGACCTGATAGAACATTCCATTGGTTCCAACGTTCCAAATGTAGCTGTTGCTCTCAGTACGTTGATATTGCCCTTGATCAAATTAAACTGACCCGTTATCTTAGAACATTAACTGATAATTGCTAAATATCATACGTTATTTGTGGGAAATAATAATATTTTTAAATAAACAGCATGAACTATACTAAATGTTAACAGAATTTTATTGACACGTTAAATTGGAAGTTCAGTTTACAGATAACATGAAAATCCTCTGGTGGAGGTCAGTGTAGGATGATGGTCTTGGACTCCATGGTGTAGCCAGCGAGACAAACAGGCAGATGATGCAATAATAGGCGTGGCTGAATCAAGTGGGCGGGGCCTAAATCATTTCAGTTCCAACCACAAATGAGACAAGTCGTTGGCAAAGCAGGCTCAGGAGGGCCAACCACATATCCATACATGCGTGGTAGAGCAGCTTGTCAGCGTAACTACCAACATGTCAAGATCATGTCACAGGTGCAATCTCACCTCTCAAAGTCCCTCAAATAAATATAAAATATATTTTCTCCATGTGAGTTTTTCCTCATATTACTATGGCATTTAATTCCACCATCTAAGCGTGCCGACCCTGGCATATGTTGTGTACAGTCACCTACATAGACCTCATGTTCAATCTACATGTATGTACAAACACATGTATGGGATACATTTATAAAGGCCTTTTAAGAAAATTTTGTTTCTGTTCCTTTCTTTTTTTAACTTGATTTGTTAGATATTGGGACATCCTGGGGAAAATGTTTTATGTAAATACAAAAAGGAGCACATGGGAGAAGACGATACCTGAGTCTAAGTAGCAATAGGTAATATCTATAATGCTGGAAGTGAAAAGTTATCCTAGGATGAGTGATGTTATTAAGGTGAGGGTATTAAACATGCATGGGATAGACATACGGCTCCTGAATCTAAGACAAGACCAACGACTGATTAAGGTTTGAGTCTTTACAGCAGGAGAAACGGGCGAGTAGACGGGGGCCGAATGGGGCCGATCTGTCGGCAGGTTCCATGATTCTATAATATTAGATTTAAAAGAGCAAAATGCGCTATGCGTTGCTTTGAGACCCTTTGTATCATATTTGTTCAACATTGTGGCTTCACAGAGTCACCTGTTAACCGCTACAATGTAGCAAAATAATGAGAGCATAATTCTGTATATTATGCTGTATGATGTAGCAAAAGGAAAAAAGAATGCATGCAATTTGTGACGTGTATATGTTCTGTTACACACACACACACTTTTTACGTAAAAAGTCTATAAGGGGAGGCCAAGGAACGGTTGGAGCCTCTCGAAAAAAACAAGACTCCCCCTGAAAATGTTTGATTGGCTGAAATAGTTTTTAATGGAGTCATCACGGCGTTAACTGCCACGCTTCATAATTTTAAATAGTCTTCAGTTAGCTAAAACATCAATTTCAATTTTAAGTAAGTCACTTAAAGCCCGGCTTAATCTTGCTGAAATGGATTTTTGTTAAAAAAAAAACCTCCAAAAGGTAAAAAGTAAGATTTCATAAATAAATGGATATTTCGGTTCTGTTTCATTTCTAGCTTCCAAAGTCGCGCAGAATACACAGAAAACAAAATGATTCCTTTTTGGTGCAAAGTTTCAATGTTGATCTTATCACCGTGGCAACCATTGACTTGGTTCTTCTGCTTAGACCATTCCTATGGTTGCTATGGTGATAGAACTGATAGAACATTCCATTGGTTCCAACGTTCCAAACGTAGCAGTTGCTCTCAGTACGTTGATCAAATTAAACTGACCCGTTATGGTCTGTATCTGGAACATGGTGTGGTTTGTGCGTTCGATTGCGAACATAATCTCTAGGTAGAGGTCGGCTTCATTTGCCTTACGTCCTCCACTACGTTTTCCTAATCCAACAAGTAATAAAAGCATCGTGAAGGTGCAGAGGCACCCCACGATTATCAGAAGAGTATCTAACATCTTCTCACTCGCCTGCTCTGCTGAGCAATGAGAAGTGACTGAGTTTCACCTGCTTTATATAACCTCCTATGATGACATCACAGAGGCTGATGATGCAATAGCGGGCGTGGCTGCATCAAGTGGGCGGGGTCTAAATCATTTCAGTTCCAACCACAAATGAGACAAGTCCCTTAAAGCCTGGCTTAATCTTACAGAAATGGATTTTTGTTTAATAAAAAAAAAACCAAAAGGTAAAAAGTAATATTTCATAAATGGATATTTCGGTTCCGTTTGATTTCTGGCTTGAAAAGTCGCGCAGAATACACGGAAAACAAAATGATTCCTTTTTGGTGCAAAGTTTCAATGTTGATCTTATCACCATGGCAACCATTGACCTGGTTCTTCTGCTTAGACCATTCCTATGGTTGCTATGGTGATAGACCTGATAGAACATTCCATTGGTTCCAACGTTCCAAATGTAGCTGTTGCTCTCAGTACGTTGATATTGCCCTTGATCAAATTAAACTGACCCGTTATCTTAGAACATTAACTGATAATTGCTAAATATCATACGTTATTTGTGGGAAATAATAATATTTTTAAATAAACAGCATGAACTATACTAAATGTTAACAGAATTTTATTGACACGTTAAATTGGAAGTTCAGTTTACAGATAACATGAAAATCCTCTGGTGGAGGTCAGTGTAGGATGATGGTCTTGGACTCCATGGTGTAGCCAGCGAGACAAACAGGCAGATGATGCAATAATAGGCGTGGCTGAATCAAGTGGGCGGGGCCTAAATCATTTCAGTTCCAACCACAAATGAGACAAGTCGTTGGCAAAGCAGGCTCAGGAGGGCCAACCACATATCCATACATGCGTGGTAGAGCAGCTTGTCAGCGTAACTACCAACATGTCAAGATCATGTCACAGGTGCAATCTCACCTCTCAAAGTCCCTCAAATAAATATAAAATATATTTTCTCCATGTGAGTTTTTCCTCATATTACTATGGCATTTAATTCCACCATCTAAGCGTGCCGACCCTGGCATATGTTGTGTACAGTCACCTACATAGACCTCATGTTCAATCTACATGTATGTACAAACACATGTATGGGATACATTTATAAAGGCCTTTTAAGAAAATTTTGTTTCTGTTCCTTTCTTTTTTTAACTTGATTTGTTAGATATTGGGACATACTGGGGAAAATGTTTTATGTAAATACAAAAAGGAGCACATGGGAGAAGACGATACCTGAGTCTAAGTAGCAATAGGTAATATCT
This sequence comes from Spea bombifrons, assembly GCF_027358695.1. Lineage (NCBI taxonomy): Eukaryota > Metazoa > Chordata > Amphibia > Anura > Pelobatidae > Spea > Spea bombifrons. The sequence goes on from NC_071088.1 coordinate 50,769,090, forward strand.
ATAATGCTGGAAGTGAAAAGTTATCCTAGGATGAGTGATGTTATTAAGGTGAGGGTATTAAACATGCATGGGATAGACATACGGCTCCTGAATCTAAGACAAGACCAACGACTGATTAAGGTTTGAGTCTTTACAGCAGGAGAAACGGGCGAGTAGACGGGGGCCGAATGGGGCCGATCTGTCGGCAGGTTCCATGATTCTATAATATTAGATTTAAAAGAGCAAAATGCGCTATGCGTTGCTTTGAGACCCTTTGTATCATATTTGTTCAACATTGTGGCTTCACAGAGTCACCTGTTAACCGCTACAATGTAGCAAAATAATGAAAGCATAATTCTGTATATTATGCTGTATGATGTAGCAAAAGGAAAAAAGAATGCATGCAATTTGTGACGTGTATATGTTCTGTTACACACACACACACACACACTTTTTACGTAAAAAGTCTATAAGGGGAGGCCAAGGAACGGTTGGAGCCTCTCGAAAAAAACAAGACTCCCCCTGAAAATGTTTGATTGGCTGAAATAGTTTTTAATGGAGTCATCACGGCGTTAACTGCCACGCTTCATAATTTTAAATAGTCTTCAGTTAGCTAAAACATCAATTTCAATTTTAAGTAAGTCACTTAAAGCCCGGCTTAATCTTGCTGAAATGGATTTTTGTTAAAAAAAAACCTCCGAAAGGTAAAAAGTAAGATTTCATAAATAAATGGATATTTCGGTTCTGTTTCATTTCTAGCTTCCAAAGTCGCGCAGAATACACAGAAAACAAAATGATTCCTTTTTGGTGCAAAGTTTCAATGTTGATCTTATCACCGTGGCAACCATTGACTTGGTTCTTCTGCTTAGACCATTCCTATGGTTGCTATGGTGATAGAACTGATAGAACATTCCATTGGTTCCAACGTTCCAAACGTAGCAGTTGCTCTCAGTACGTTGATCAAATTAAACTGACCCGTTATGGTCTGTATCTGGAACATGGTGTGGTTTGTGCGTTCGATTGCGAACATAATCTCTAGGTAGAGGTCGGCTTCATTTGCCTTACGTCCTCCACTACGTTTTCCTAATCCAACAAGTAATAAAAGCATCGTGAAGGTGCAGAGGCACCCCACGATTATCAGAAGAGTATCTAACATCTTCTCACTCGCCTGCTCTGCTGAGCAATGAGAAGTGACTGAGTTTCACCTGCTTTATATAACCTCCTATGATGACATCACAGAGGCTGATGATGCAATAGTGGGCGTGGCTGCATCAAGTGGGCGGGGTCTAAATCATTTCAGTTCCAACCACAAATGAGACAAGTCCCTTAAAGCCTGGCTTAATCTTACAGAAATGGATTTTTGTTTAATAAAAAAAAAACCAAAAGGTAAAAAGTAATATTTCATAAATGGATATTTCGGTTCCGTTTGATTTCTGGCTTGAAAAGTCGCGCAGAATACACGGAAAACAAAATGATTCCTTTTTGGTGCAAAGTTTCAATGTTGATCTTATCACCATGGCAACCATTGACCTGGTTCTTCTGCTTAGACCATTCCTATGGTTGCTATGGTGATAGACCTGATAGAACATTCCATTGGTTCCAACGTTCCAAATGTAGCTGTTGCTCTCAGTACGTTGATATTGCCCTTGATCAAATTAAACTGACCCGTTATCTTAGAACATTAACTGATAATTGCTAAATATCATACGTTATTTGTGGGAAATAATAATATTTTTAAATAAACAGCATGAACTATACTAAATGTTAACAGAATTTTATTGACACGTTAAATTGGAAGTTCAGTTTACAGATAACATGAAAATCCTCTGGTGGAGGTCAGTGTAGGATGATGGTCTTGGACTCCATGGTGTAGCCAGCGAGACAAACAGGCAGATGATGCAATAATAGGCGTGGCTGAATCAAGTGGGCGGGGCCTAAATCATTTCAGTTCCAACCACAAATGAGACAAGTCGTTGGCAAAGCAGGCTCAGGAGGGCCAACCACATATCCATACATGCGTGGTAGAGCAGCTTGTCAGCGTAACTACCAACATGTCAAGATCATGTCACAGGTGCAATCTCACCTCTCAAAGTCCCTCAAATAAATATAAAATATATTTTCTCCATGTGAGTTTTTCCTCATATTACTATGGCATTTAATTCCACCATCTAAGCGTGCCGACCCTGGCATATGTTGTGTACAGTCACCTACATAGACCTCATGTTCAATCTACATGTATGTACAAACACATGTATGGGATACATTTATAAAGGCCTTTTAAGAAAATTTTGTTTCTGTTCCTTTCTTTTTTTAACTTGATTTGTTAGATATTGGGACATCCTGGGGAAAATGTTTTATGTAAATACAAAAAGGAGCACATGGGAGAAGACGATACCTGAGTCTAAGTAGCAATAGGTAATATCTATAATGCTGGAAGTGAAAAGTTATCCTAGGATGAGTGATGTTATTAAGGTGAGGGTATTAAACATGCATGGGATAGACATACGGCTCCTGAATCTAAGACAAGACCAACGACTGATTAAGGTTTGAGTCTTTACAGCAGGAGAAACGGGCGAGTAGACGGGGGCCGAATGGGGCCGATCTGTCGGCAGGTTCCATGATTCTATAATATTAGATTTAAAAGAGCAAAATGCGCTATGCGTTGCTTTGAGACCCTTTGTATCATATTTGTTCAACATTGTGGCTTCACAGAGTCACCTGTTAACCGCTACAATGTAGCAAAATAATGAGAGCATAATTCTGTATATTATGCTGTATGATGTAGCAAAAGGAAAAAAGAATGCATGCAATTTGTGACGTGTATATGTTCTGTTACACACACACACACTTTTTACGTAAAAAGTCTATAAGGGGAGGCCAAGGAACGGTTGGAGCCTCTCGAAAAAAACAAGACTCCCCCTGAAAATGTTTGATTGGCTGAAATAGTTTTTAATGGAGTCATCACGGCGTTAACTGCCACGCTTCATAATTTTAAATAGTCTTCAGTTAGCTAAAACATCAATTTCAATTTTAAGTAAGTCACTTAAAGCCCGGCTTAATCTTGCTGAAATGGATTTTTGTTAAAAAAAAAACCTCCAAAAGGTAAAAAGTAAGATTTCATAAATAAATGGATATTTCGGTTCTGTTTCATTTCTAGCTTCCAAAGTCGCGCAGAATACACAGAAAACAAAATGATTCCTTTTTGGTGCAAAGTTTCAATGTTGATCTTATCACCGTGGCAACCATTGACTTGGTTCTTCTGCTTAGACCATTCCTATGGTTGCTATGGTGATAGAACTGATAGAACATTCCATTGGTTCCAACGTTCCAAACGTAGCAGTTGCTCTCAGTACGTTGATCAAATTAAACTGACCCGTTATGGTCTGTATCTGGAACATGGTGTGGTTTGTGCGTTCGATTGCGAACATAATCTCTAGGTAGAGGTCGGCTTCATTTGCCTTACGTCCTCCACTACGTTTTCCTAATCCAACAAGTAATAAAAGCATCGTGAAGGTGCAGAGGCACCCCACGATTATCAGAAGAGTATCTAACATCTTCTCACTCGCCTGCTCTGCTGAGCAATGAGAAGTGACTGAGTTTCACCTGCTTTATATAACCTCCTATGATGACATCACAGAGGCTGATGATGCAATAGCGGGCGTGGCTGCATCAAGTGGGCGGGGTCTAAATCATTTCAGTTCCAACCACAAATGAGACAAGTCCCTTAAAGCCTGGCTTAATCTTACAGAAATGGATTTTTGTTTAATAAAAAAAAAACCAAAAGGTAAAAAGTAATATTTCATAAATGGATATTTCGGTTCCGTTTGATTTCTGGCTTGAAAAGTCGCGCAGAATACACGGAAAACAAAATGATTCCTTTTTGGTGCAAAGTTTCAATGTTGATCTTATCACCATGGCAACCATTGACCTGGTTCTTCTGCTTAGACCATTCCTATGGTTGCTATGGTGATAGACCTGATAGAACATTCCATTGGTTCCAACGTTCCAAATGTAGCTGTTGCTCTCAGTACGTTGATATTGCCCTTGATCAAATTAAACTGACCCGTTATCTTAGAACATTAACTGATAATTGCTAAATATCATACGTTATTTGTGGGAAATAATAATATTTTTAAATAAACAGCATGAACTATACTAAATGTTAACAGAATTTTATTGACACGTTAAATTGGAAGTTCAGTTTACAGATAACATGAAAATCCTCTGGTGGAGGTCAGTGTAGGATGATGGTCTTGGACTCCATGGTGTAGCCAGCGAGACAAACAGGCAGATGATGCAATAATAGGCGTGGCTGAATCAAGTGGGCGGGGCCTAAATCATTTCAGTTCCAACCACAAATGAGACAAGTCGTTGGCAAAGCAGGCTCAGGAGGGCCAACCACATATCCATACATGCGTGGTAGAGCAGCTTGTCAGCGTAACTACCAACATGTCAAGATCATGTCACAGGTGCAATCTCACCTCTCAAAGTCCCTCAAATAAATATAAAATATATTTTCTCCATGTGAGTTTTTCCTCATATTACTATGGCATTTAATTCCACCATCTAAGCGTGCCGACCCTGGCATATGTTGTGTACAGTCACCTACATAGACCTCATGTTCAATCTACATGTATGTACAAACACATGTATGGGATACATTTATAAAGGCCTTTTAAGAAAATTTTGTTTCTGTTCCTTTCTTTTTTTAACTTGATTTGTTAGATATTGGGACATACTGGGGAAAATGTTTTATGTAAATACAAAAAGGAGCACATGGGAGAAGACGATACCTGAGTCTAAGTAGCAATAGGTAATATCTATAATGCTGGAAGTGAAAAGTTATCCTAGGATGAGTGATGTTATTAAGGTGAGGGTATTAAACATGCATGGGATAGACATACGGCTCCTGAATCTAAGACAAGACCAACGACTGATTAAGGTTTGAGTCTTTACAGCAGGAGAAACGGGCGAGTAGACGGGGGCCGAATGGGGCCGATCTGTCGGCAGGTTCCATGATTCTATAATATTAGATTTAAAAGAGCAAAATGCGCTATGCGTTGCTTTGAGACCCTTTGTATCATATTTGTTCAACATTGTGGCTTCACAGAGTCACCTGTTAACCGCTACAATGTAGCAAAATAATGAAAGCATAATTCTGTATATTATGCTGTATGATGTAGCAAAAGGAAAAAAGAATGCATGCAATTTGTGACGTGTATATGTTCTGTTACACACACACACACACACACTTTTTACGTAAAAAGTCTATAAGGGGAGGCCAAGGAACGGTTGGAGCCTCTCGAAAAAAACAAGACTCCCCCTGAAAATGTTTGATTGGCTGAAATAGTTTTTAATGGAGTCATCACGGCGTTAACTGCCACGCTTCATAATTTTAAATAGTCTTCAGTTAGCTAAAACATCAATTTCAATTTTAAGTAAGTCACTTAAAGCCCGGCTTAATCTTGCTGAAATGGATTTTTGTTAAAAAAAAACCTCCGAAAGGTAAAAAGTAAGATTTCATAAATAAATGGATATTTCGGTTCTGTTTCATTTCTAGCTTCCAAAGTCGCGCAGAATACACAGAAAACAAAATGATTCCTTTTTGGTGCAAAGTTTCAATGTTGATCTTATCACCGTGGCAACCATTGACTTGGTTCTTCTGCTTAGACCATTCCTATGGTTGCTATGGTGATAGAACTGATAGAACATTCCATTGGTTCCAACGTTCCAAACGTAGCAGTTGCTCTCAGTACGTTGATCAAATTAAACTGACCCGTTATGGTCTGTATCTGGAACATGGTGTGGTTTGTGCGTTCGATTGCGAACATAATCTCTAGGTAGAGGTCGGCTTCATTTGCCTTACGTCCTCCACTACGTTTTCCTAATCCAACAAGTAATAAAAGCATCGTGAAGGTGCAGAGGCACCCCACGATTATCAGAAGAGTATCTAACATCTTCTCACTCGCCTGCTCTGCTGAGCAATGAGAAGTGACTGAGTTTCACCTGCTTTATATAACCTCCTATGATGACATCACAGAGGCTGATGATGCAATAGTGGGCGTGGCTGCATCAAGTGGGCGGGGTCTAAATCATTTCAGTTCCAACCACAAATGAGACAAGTCCCTTAAAGCCTGGCTTAATCTTACAGAAATGGATTTTTGTTTAATAAAAAAAAAACCAAAAGGTAAAAAGTAATATTTCATAAATGGATATTTCGGTTCCGTTTGATTTCTGGCTTGAAAAGTCGCGCAGAATACACGGAAAACAAAATGATTCCTTTTTGGTGCAAAGTTTCAATGTTGATCTTATCACCATGGCAACCATTGACCTGGTTCTTCTGCTTAGACCATTCCTATGGTTGCTATGGTGATAGACCTGATAGAACATTCCATTGGTTCCAACGTTCCAAATGTAGCTGTTGCTCTCAGTACGTTGATATTGCCCTTGATCAAATTAAACTGACCCGTTATCTTAGAACATTAACTGATAATTGCTAAATATCATACGTTATTTGTGGGAAATAATAATATTTTTAAATAAACAGCATGAACTATACTAAATGTTAACAGAATTTTATTGACACGTTAAATTGGAAGTTCAGTTTACAGATAACATGAAAATCCTCTGGTGGAGGTCAGTGTAGGATGATGGTCTTGGACTCCATGGTGTAGCCAGCGAGACAAACAGGCAGATGATGCAATAATAGGCGTGGCTGAATCAAGTGGGCGGGGCCTAAATCATTTCAGTTCCAACCACAAATGAGACAAGTCGTTGGCAAAGCAGGCTCAGGAGGGCCAACCACATATCCATACATGCGTGGTAGAGCAGCTTGTCAGCGTAACTACCAACATGTCAAGATCATGTCACAGGTGCAATCTCACCTCTCAAAGTCCCTCAAATAAATATAAAATATATTTTCTCCATGTGAGTTTTTCCTCATATTACTATGGCATTTAATTCCACCATCTAAGCGTGCCGACCCTGGCATATGTTGTGTACAGTCACCTACATAGACCTCATGTTCAATCTACATGTATGTACAAACACATGTATGGGATACATTTATAAAGGCCTTTTAAGAAAATTTTGTTTCTGTTCCTTTCTTTTTTTAACTTGATTTGTTAGATATTGGGACATACTGGGGAAAATGTTTTATGTAAATACAAAAAGGAGCACATGGGAGAAGACGATACCTGAGTCTAAGTAGCAATAGGTAATATCTATAATGCTGGAAGTGAAAAGTTATCCTAGGATGAGTGATGTTATTAAGGTGAGGGTATTAAACATGCATGGGATAGACATACGGCTCCTGAATCTAAGACAAGACCAACGACTGATTAAGGTTTGAGTCTTTACAGCAGGAGAAACGGGCGAGTAGACGGGGGCCGAATGGGGCCGATCTGTCGGCAGGTTCCATGATTCTATAATATTAGATTTAAAAGAGCAAAATGCGCTATGCGTTGCTTTGAGACCCTTTGTATCATATTTGTTCAACATTGTGGCTTCACAGAGTCACCTGTTAACCGCTACAATGTAGCAAAATAATGAAAGCATAATTCTGTATATTATGCTGTATGATGTAGCAAAAGGAAAAAAGAATGCATGCAATTTGTGACGTGTATATGTTCTGTTACACACACACACACACACACTTTTTACGTAAAAAGTCTATAAGGGGAGGCCAAGGAACGGTTGGAGCCTCTCGAAAAAAACAAGACTCCCCCTGAAAATGTTTGATTGGCTGAAATAGTTTTTAATGGAGTCATCACGGCGTTAACTGCCACGCTTCATAATTTTAAATAGTCTTCAGTTAGCTAAAACATCAATTTCAATTTTAAGTAAGTCACTTAAAGCCCGGCTTAATCTTGCTGAAATGGATTTTTGTTAAAAAAAAAACCTCCAAAAGGTAAAAAGTAAGATTTCATAAATAAATGGATATTTCGGTTCTGTTTCATTTCTAGCTTCCAAAGTCGCGCAGAATACACAGAAAACAAAATGATTCCTTTTTGGTGCAAAGTTTCAATGTTGATCTTATCACCGTGGCAACCATTGACTTGGTTCTTCTGCTTAGACCATTCCTATGGTTGCTATGGTGATAGAACTGATAGAACATTCCATTGGTTCCAACGTTCCAAACGTAGCAGTTGCTCTCAGTACGTTGATCAAATTAAACTGACCCGTTATGGTCTGTATCTGGAACATGGTGTGGTTTGTGCGTTCGATTGCGAACATAATCTCTAGGTAGAGGTCGGCTTCATTTGCCTTACGTCCTCCACTACGTTTTCCTAATCCAACAAGTAATAAAAGCATCGTGAAGGTGCAGAGGCACCCCACGATTATCAGAAGAGTATCTAACATCTTCTCACTCGCCTGCTCTGCTGAGCAATGAGAAGTGACTGAGTTTCACCTGCTTTATATAACCTCCTATGATGACATCACAGAGGCTGATGATGCAATAGTGGGCGTGGCTGCATCAAGTGGGCGGGGTCTAAATCATTTCAGTTCCAACCACAAATGAGACAAGTCCCTTAAAGCCTGGCTTAATCTTACAGAAATGGATTTTTGTTTAATAAAAAAAAAAACAAAAGGTAAAAAGTAATATTTCATAAATGGATATTTCGGTTCCGTTTGATTTCTGGCTTGAAAAGTCGCGCAGAATACACGGAAAACAAAATGATTCCTTTTTGGTGCAAAGTTTCAATGTTGATCTTATCACCATGGCAACCATTGACCTGGTTCTTCTGCTTAGACCATTCCTATGGTTGCTATGGTGATAGACCTGATAGAACATTCCATTGGTTCCAACGTTCCAAATGTAGCTGTTGCTCTCAGTACGTTGATATTGCCCTTGATCAAATTAAACTGACCCGTTATCTTAGAACATTAACTGATAATTGCTAAATATCATACGTTATTTGTGGGAAATAATAATATTTTTAAATAAACAGCATGAACTATACTAAATGTTAACAGAATTTTATTGACACGTTAAATTGGAAGTTCAGTTTGCAGATAACATGAAAATCCTCTGGTGGAGGTCAGTGTAGGATGATGGTCTTGGACTCCATGGTGTAGCCAGCGAGACAAACAGGCAGATGATGCAATAATAGGCGTGGCTGAATCAAGTGGGCGGGGCCTAAATCATTTCAGTTCCAACCACAAATGAGACAAGTCGTTGGCAAAGCAGGCTCAGGAGGGCCAACCACATATCCATACATGCGTGGTAGAGCAGCTTGTCAGCGTAACTACCAACATGTCAAGATCATGTCACAGGTGCAATCTCACCTCTCAAAGTCCCTCAAATAAATATAAAATATATTTTCTCCATTTGAGTTTTTCCTCATATTACTATGGCATTTAATTCCACCATCTAAGCGTGCCGACCCTGGCATATGTTGTGTACAGTCACCTACATAGACCTCATGTTCAATCTACATGTATGTACAAACACATGTATGGGATACATTTATAAAGGCCTTTTAAGAAAATTTTGTTTCTGTTCCTTTCTTTTTTTAACTTGATTTGTTAGATATTGGGACATACTGGGGAAAATGTTTTATGTAAATACAAAAAGGAGCACATGGGAGAAGACGATACCTGAGTCTAAGTAGCAATAGGTAACATCTATAATGCTGGAAGTGAAAAGTTATCCTAGGATGAGTGATGTTATTAAGGTGAGGGTATTAAACATGCATGGGATAGACATACGGCTCCTGAATCTAAGACAAGACCAACGACTGATTAAGGTTTGAGTCTTTACAGCAGGAGAAACGGGCGAGTAGACGGGGGCCGAATGGGGCCGATCTGTCGGCAGGTTCCATGATTCTATAATATTAGATTTAAAAGAGCAAAATGCGCTATGCGTTGCTTTGAGACCCTTTGTATCATATTTGTTCAACATTGTGGCTTCACAGAGTCACCTGTTAACCGCTACAATGTAGCAAAATAATGAAAGCATAATTCTGTATATTATGCTGTATGATGTAGCAAAAGGAAAAAAGAATGCATGCAATTTGTGACGTGTATATGTTCTGTTACACACACACACACACACACTTTTTACGTAAAAAGTCTATAAGGGGAGGCCAAGGAACGGTTGGAGCCTCTCGAAAAAAACAAGACTCCCCCTGAAAATGTTTGATTGGCTGAAATAGTTTTTAATGGAGTCATCACGGCGTTAACTGCCACGCTTCATAATTTTAAATAGTCTTCAGTTAGCTAAAACATCAATTTCAATTTTAAGTAAGTCACTTAAAGCCCGGCTTAATCTTGCTGAAATGGATTTTTGTTAAAAAAAAAACCTCCAAAAGGTAAAAAGTAAGATTTCATAAATAAATGGATATTTCGGTTCTGTTTCATTTCTAGCTTCCAAAGTCGCGCAGAATACACAGAAAACAAAATGATTCCTTTTTGGTGCAAAGTTTCAATGTTGATCTTATCACCGTGGCAACCATTGACTTGGTTCTTCTGCTTAGACCATTCCTATGGTTGCTATGGTGATAGAACTGATAGAACATTCCATTGGTTCCAACGTTCCAAAGGTAGCAGTTGCTCTCAGTACGTTGATCAAATTAAACTGACCCGTTATGGTCTGTATCTGGAACATGGTGTGGTTTGTGCGTTCGATTGCGAACATAATCTCTAGGTAGAGGTCGGCTTCATTTGCCTTACGTCCTCCACTACGTTTTCCTAATCCAACAAGTAATAAAAGCATCATGAAGGTGCAGAGGCACCCCACGATTATCAGAAGAGTATCTAACATCTTCTCACTCGCCTGCTCTGCTGAGCAATGAGAAGTGACTGAGTTTCACCTGCTTTATATAACCTCCTATGATGACATCACAGAGGCTGATGATGCAATAGTGGGCGTGGCTGCATCAAGTGGGCGGGGTCTAAATCATTTCAGTTCCAACCACAAATGAGACAAGTCCCTTAAAGCCTGGCTTAATCTTACAGAAATGGATTTTTGTTTAATAAAAAAAAAACCAAAAGGTAAAAAGTAATATTTCATAAATGGATATTTCGGTTCCGTTTGATTTCTGGCTTGAAAAGTCGCGCAGAATACACGGAAAACAAAATGATTCCTTTTTGGTGCAAAGTTTCAATGTTGATCTTATCACCATGGCAACCATTGACCTGGTTCTTCTGCTTAGACCATTCCTATGGTTGCTATGGTGATAGACCTGATAGAACATTCCATTGGTTCCAACGTTCCAAATGTAGCTGTTGCTCTCAGTACGTTGATATTGCCCTTGATCAAATTAAACTGACCCGTTATCTTAGAACATTAACTGATAATTGCTAAATATCATACGTTATTTGTGGGAAATAATAATATTTTTAAATAAACAGCATGAACTATACTAAATGTTAACAGAATTTTATTGACACGTTAAATTGGAAGTTCAGTTTACAGATAACATGAAAATCCTCTGGTGGAGGTCAGTGTAGGATGATGGTCTTGGACTCCATGGTGTAGCCAGCGAGACAAACAGGCAGATGATGCAATAATAGGCGTGGCTGAATCAAGTGGGCGGGGCCTAAATCATTTCAGTTCCAACCACAAATGAGACAAGTCGTTGGCAAAGCAGGCTCAGGAGGGCCAACCACATATCCATACATGCGTGGTAGAGCAGCTTGTCAGCGTAACTACCAACATGTCAAGATCATGTCACAGGTGCAATCTCACCTCTCAAAGTCCCTCAAATAAATATAAAATATATTTTCTCCATGTGAGTTTTTCCTCATATTACTATGGCATTTAATTCCACCATCTAAGCGTGCCGACCCTGGCATATGTTGTGTACAGTCACCTACATAGACCTCATGTTCAATCTACATGTATGTACAAACACATGTATGGGATACATTTATAAAGGCCTTTTAAGAAAATTTTGTTTCTGTTCCTTTCTTTTTTTAACTTGATTTGTTAGATATTGGGACATACTGGGGAAAATGTTTTATGTAAATACAAAAAGGAGCACATGGGAGAAGACGATACCTGAGTCTAAGTAGCAATAGGTAATATCTATAATGCTGGAAGTGAAAAGTTATCCTAGGATGAGTGATGTTATTAAGGTGAGGGTATTAAACATGCATGGGATAGACATACGGCTCCTGAATCTAAGACAAGACCAACGACTGATTAAGGTTTGAGTCTTTACAGCAGGAGAAACGGGCGAGTAGACGGGGGCCGAATGGGGCCGATCTGTCGGCAGGTTCCATGATTCTATAATATTAGATTTAAAAGAGCAAAATGCGCTATGCGTTGCTTTGAGACCCTTTGTATCATATTTGTTCAACATTGTGGCTTCACAGAGTCACCTGTTAACCGCTACAATGTAGCAAAATAATGAAAGCATAATTCTGTATATTATGCTGTATGATGTAGCAAAAGGAAAAAAGAATGCATGCAATTTGTGACGTGTATATGTTCTGTTACACACACACACACACACACACTTTTTACGTAAAAAGTCTATAAGGGGAGGCCAAGGAACGGTTGGAGCCTCTCGAAAAAAACAAGACTCCCCCTGAAAATGTTTGATTGGCTGAAATAGTTTTTAATGGAGTCATCACGGCGTTAACTGCCACGCTTCATAATTTTAAATAGTCTTCAGTTAGCTAAAACATCAATTTCAATTTTAAGTAAGTCACTTAAAGCCCGGCTTAATCTTGCTGAAATGGATTTTTGTTAAAAAAAAAACCTCCAAAAGGTAAAAAGTAAGATTTCATAAATAAATGGATATTTCGGTTCTGTTTCATTTCTAGCTTCCAAAGTCGCGCAGAATACACAGAAAACAAAATGATTCCTTTTTGGTGCAAAGTTTCAATGTTGATCTTATCACCGTGGCAACCATTGACTTGGTTCTTCTGCTTAGACCATTCCTATGGTTGCTATGGTGATAGAACTGATAGAACATTCCATTGGTTCCAACGTTCCAAACGTAGCAGTTGCTCTCAGTACGTTGATCAAATTAAACTGACCCGTTATGGTCTGTATCTGGAACATGGTGTGGTTTGTGCGTTCGATTGCGAACATAATCTCTAGGTAGAGGTCGGCTTCATTTGCCTTACGTCCTCCACTACGTTTTCCTAATCCAACAAGTAATAAAAGCATCGTGAAGGTGCAGAGGCACCCCACGATTATCAGAAGAGTATCTAACATCTTCTCACTCGCCTGCTCTGCTGAGCAATGAGAAGTGACTGAGTTTCACCTGCTTTATATAACCTCCTATGATGACATCACAGAGGCTGATGATGCAATAGTGGGCGTGGCTGCATCAAGTGGGCGGGGTCTAAATCATTTCAGTTCCAACCACAAATGAGACAAGTCCCTTAAAGCCTGGCTTAATCTTACAGAAATGGATTTTTGTTTAATAAAAAAAAACCCAAAAGGTAAAAAGTAATATTTCATAAATGGATATTTCGGTTCCGTTTGATTTCTGGCTTGAAAAGTTGCGCAGAATACACGGAAAAAAAAATGATTCCTTTTTGGTGCAAAGTTTCAATGTTGATCTTATCACCATGGCAACCATTGACCTGGTTCTTCTGCTTAGACCATTCCTATGGTTGCTATGGTGATAGACCTGATAGAACATTCCATTGGTTCCAACGTTCCAAATGTAGCTGTTGCTCTCAGTACGTTGATATTGCCCTTGATCAAATTAAACTGACCCGTTATCTTAGAACATTAACTGATAATTGCTAAATATCATACGTTATTTGTGGGAAATAATAATATTTTGAAATAAACAGCATGAACTATACTAAATGTTAACAGAATTTTATTGACACGTTAAATTGGAAGTTCAGTTTACAGATAACATGAAAATCCTCTGGTGGAGGTCAGTGTAGGATGATGGTCTTGGACTCCATGGTGTAGCCAGCGAGACAAACAGGCAGATGATGCAATAATAGGCGTGGCTGAATCAAGTGGGCGGGGCCTAAATCATTTCAGTTCCAACCACAAATGAGACAAGTCGTTGGCAAAGCAGGCTCAGGAGGGCCAACCACATATCCATACATGCGTGGTAGAGCAGCTTGTCAGCGTAACTACCAACATGTCAAGATCATGTCACAGGTGCAATCTCACCTCTCAAAGTCCCTCAAATAAATATAAAATATATTTTCTCCATTTGAGTTTTTCCTCATATTACTATGGCATTTAATTCCACCATCTAAGCGTGCCGACCCTGGCATATGTTGTGTACAGTCACCTACTGTCACTAACGGTGGTTCAGGCTGTGGATCCACGCTGCAGTACCAGGAAAGGCGCCCCCAAACGGTGATGACGAGCAGAGCAGGAACAACCAGATAGTACTAGGAGCTGGCAATCGGATAGTCGGGGTCACGAGCAGAGGTCAGGTCAGGCAGCAAACAACGGATAGCCGGGGTCACGAGCAGAGATCAGGACAGGCAGCAAACTATGGATAGTCGGGGTCACGAGCAGAGGTCAGGTCAGGCAGCAAACAACGGATGGTCAGGTTCAAGCAAAGGTCAGGCAACGAAAAGGCAAATAAGGTTCAGGAACGCTAGTGAAGGCAATAAAGGCACTATCACAGGCAAGGGGTACATGCAGACTGAGGGTTTAAATAGTCCTCTTGCTCAGGATCCTCCTACCCCCTAAATTAGGGGGAGGAGGAAAAAAGATAAATACCCCTTTAAGACGCGGCATGAATATTCATGAGATAGCCGTTCGCGCATGCGCGAACGGCTCTCATGCTGCAGAGACGCGCGCCCCGTCTAACTACAGATCACCACACGGGGGCGCGCGTCTAACGGCTAGACGGACCACATCGCGTCTTCCCGCGAGCAGGGGGCTGAACGCGCGGGCTGCGTCTCGGCTCCCCTGCACGTGGCAACGCCGGAACCGCCGGGACCGCAGGTAAGGTAACAGTACCCCCCTGTCTACAAGCGCCATCCTGGCGATTAGGAGCCGGTTTCTGGGGAAATTTCCTGTGAAAGGCACGAATCTTGGCTGGAGCATAGACATCAGAGGACGGGACCCAGGAGCTCTCTTCAGGACCGTATCCCTTCCATCTAATAAAGTATTGCAGTCTCCCCTGTTTCTTTCTAGAGTCCAAGATGGTTTGTACTTCATATTCTTCTTCACCTTGGACTATTACCGGATCAGGAGCACGAACCGTGGGGGAGAATTGATTTCTAATTACTTGTTTTAATAAAGAAATATGAAACGCATTATTAATGCGCAGTGTTTTAGGTAGAACCAGAGAATAAGTAACTTCATTAATTTTTGTTTTAATTTTATATGGACCAATATATTTAGGTCCTAAGGTTCGGGCGGCTTGCTGGAGGTGAAGATATTTCGTGGAAAGCCACACATAGTCTCCTGGATTGAGCACCGGCCCTTTGGATCTAGACTTATCAGCGGTTTTCTTCTGCAAAACCTTAGTCTGCTTTAACTGTTCCGAAATAAGTGCCCAATGGTCACGTAGAACTTGAAATTGAGCTTCAGCTGCAGGTACCCCTGTAGAACTGGTTTCTTCAGGCCAGAGTGCTGGTTCATAACCGTGAACCGCTTTGAATGGGAACATCTGTAGTGCTTCATGATAAGAGCAGTTGTAGGACCATTCCGCAAGATGCAAAAGTGTCGACCAATCGGACTGATCCTCCGAGACGTACATTCTAAGGTATTGCTTAAGTACTTGATTTGTTCTTTCAGCTTGCCCATTAGATTGAGGATGATGGGAAGATGAAAAATGCAACTCGATTCCCATAAGTTTACACATCGCTCTCCAGAATTTCGAGATGAATTGTGACCCCCTGTCCGAAATGATGATTTGCGGAACTCCATGTAGTCTTATGATCTCTCTCATGAAGGTGTCTGCTAATGTACTGGCACATGGAAGTTTAGCTAGAGCGATAAAATGTGCTTGCTTGCTGAATAAATCAACCACTACTAAAATAGTCGTATGGCCTTGAGAAGGAGGCAGGTCCGTGACAAAATCCATGGCTATGTGTTGCCATGGCTGATCTGGCACAGGCAACGGACATAATAACCCTGCCGGTCTGGTATGAGGGGTTTTGTTATGACCGCAGATAGTACATGCTTGTACAAATTCAGATATGTCACGTATCATAGTAGGCCACCAGAAATTCTTCTGCAGAAGAAATTTAACATTCCGAGTTCCCCGGTGACCCGCTACCGGAGAGGCATGACCCCAAGACAAAACGGCTTTACGGAAACGGGGTTGCACATAAAGTCTCCCAGGCGGAGGAATTTGTCCTCTGGGACGGGGTGTCTGTGATTTAGAGATGTGCCACATGAGAGTGCTATGTATCGTGGCAATTATTTTCGTAGGAGGGATTATAGGTTTGACCGACTTTTCCACATTAGGCGCTTCATGTCTTCTGGACAGGGCATCAGCCTTCGTATTCTTTGAACCCGGCCGAAAAGAAATGGTGAAATTAAATCGTGTGAAGAACAATGCCCATCGAGCCTGACGTGGATTGAGTCTCTTGGCCTTTTCTATGTACACCAAGTTTTTATGGTCCGTAAGAATGGTAATAGGAATTTCAGTCCCCTCAAGCAGATGTCGCCATTCCTCTAACGCTAATTTAATAGCCAGCAACTCCCGGTTCCCTATGTCATAATTTTGTTCCGCTGAAGAGAAAGCCTTAGAAAAATAGGAACAGGGATGTAGATGATTCGAAATTTGGTCTCTCTGGGAAAGAATGGCCCCAGCCCCGGTCTCAGACGCATCAACTTCCAAAGTAAACGGCAAGTCTGGATTGGGACGTTGTAAGATAGGGGCAGTCGTAAAGGCCAACTTCAATCTTCCAAAAGCATCTCGAGCTTCAGGGGTCCAAGACTTTGGATTCGACCCCTTCCGAGTAAGTGCAATTATGGGAGAGATGATCTGGGAAAAATTGCGAATAAAGCGACGGTAATAATTGGCGAACCCTACGAACTGTTGAATGCCTTTAATGTCAGAAGGTTCTTCCCAATCTTGGATGGCTGTTATCTTGCCTGGATCCATCTCCAGCTGCCCGGCAGAGATAATATATCCTAGAAACTTCACCTTATCGCACTCAAACTCGCACTTTTCGACTTTGGCAAATAGGGAATGTTCTCTTAATCTTTGTAGCACCTGGCTAACATGTTGCCGATGCTCTTCCAAATCTTTTGAATAAATGAGAATGTCATCGAGGTAGACCATAACATGAGATAACAACATATCACGGAAGATATCGTTCACGAAGCTCTGGAACACAGCTGGGGCATTGCATAGCCCGAAAGGCATCACAAGATATTCATAATGTCCATATCTCGTATTGAACGCCGTCTTCCATTCGTCCCCCTCTTGGATTCTAATCAGATTGTAGGCCCCTCGTAGATCTAGTTTCGTGAAGATAGTGGCATCTTTCAGCTGATCATAAAGTTCCGTAATGAGGGGAAGCGGATACTTATTTTTTATGGTAATTTTATTTAAGCCCCTGTAATCAATGCAGGGGCGCAAGGATCCATCTTTCTTGGAAATAAAAAAGAAGCCTGCTCCTGCTGGTGATGCGGAAGGTCTGATGAACCCTTTCTGTAAACTTTCTTCAATGTACTGGGCCAAGGCTTGATTCTCCGGATGGGATAATGG
Source organism: Spea bombifrons (assembly GCF_027358695.1). Classification (NCBI taxonomy): domain Eukaryota; kingdom Metazoa; phylum Chordata; class Amphibia; order Anura; family Pelobatidae; genus Spea; species Spea bombifrons. The sequence continues at coordinate 50,786,684 of NC_071088.1, forward strand.
ATATGTATGTCCCTTAGGTGGATTGGTGCCTGGCAACAATTGTATCGTACAGTCATAGGCCCGATGAGGAGGTAAAGTTTCTGCTTTTCTCTTTGAAAAAACATCTAAATACTCCCAATACTGAGGGGGTACCAGATGACGGGGATCTTGAGCAGGTACTTCGAGCATAAGATTTAATTTAGTAGGAGTGCTGCAACAGTTCTTTAAACATTCTTTACTCCACGCCAGAATCTGTCCTTCTCTCCAGTCTATGCTGGGATTATGTTGTTGTAACCACGACATTCCCAGGATGACTGGAATATGAGGACTGGATAACACATCAAACTGTATTTCTTCAGAATGGAGTATCCCAATGATGGCACCAATAGTCTCGGTTTGGAGGGACACAATCCCGGTTCCTAGAGGAGAGCCATCTAATGCCGTAATAGAGGTTTTCTGAGTCCTGGGCTGTAAGGGAATACTGTGTTCCAGGGCCCAACCTTTGTCTATAAAATTTCCAGCCGCACCCGAATCAATGAAAGCTTGGGTGGCCACTTGGTGGCCTGTCCACTGCAGCTTGATGGGAACCAAAAGTCTTGGTGACTGAGGAGGTGAAGCAACAGTAGCACTTAGTGAAGCACCTCCGGCCTCCACTAAGCTCTGGCGTTTCCCGATTTCCTAGGGCAGGCAACAATCAAATGTCCTTTTTGTCCACAATATAAACACAGTCCCAATGATCTGCGGCGTTGTTTCTCTTCCACGGATAAATGAAGCACAGGACCGATCTCCATAGGCTCTGCCACAGTAGCTGCAGGTTCAGTAGGTGCAGGAGTAGGATGTCTGATCCAAGGCCTAACTGGACGTGGCCTACGATCGCGTTCTCGGTCGCGTTCAAATTTTCTCTCCTGACCTCTGGCCTCCAACCGAAGACATAATGTGATCAGATTCTCCAGATCATGGGGAATTTCACGATAGGTGAGTGCATCCTTGATTGATTCGTTCAAACCCCTGCGAAAGGCGGCTTTCAGGGAGCTGACATTCCAGTCTGTCTCATACGCCAAAGTACGAAATTCAACGGCGTACTGGGCCACAGTTCTCCTGCCCTGTTGCAGTTCCATAAGAATGGATTCAGCGGCTTCACATCTCCCAGGAGCATCAAACACAGCACGAAAGGATGCGATAAAGGCGTCTGCGTCTTCCAAAATGGGTGAGCTCTGTTCTAGTAGAGGTGATACCCACGCCAATGCTTCTCCTTTTAATAAGTTTATAATAAAAGTCACTCTGTTGCAATGAGAGGAGAAAGTATGAGGATGTGCCCGGAAATGTAAGGCGCACTGATTGAGGAACCCACGACACTCTTGAGGATCACCAGAAAATTTGTCAGGTAATGGCATCTTGGGTGCTGGAACAGCTGTACTTGGCCCCGGAACAGAAGGGGCCGAATCAGATGATGCCCCTTGCGAGTTGGACGGAGACATGTTCGTGGCCATAGATCTTAGTAGGTCTGCGACATCGTCTAACTTCCGTTCCAAGGATTGGAGTTGAGAAGCGTGAGCAGATAGAACTTGATCCTGTCTGTCTTGTCGGTTGGACATCCTTGCCAAGTCTGCGGGATCCATATTAAAGGCCTGTGATACTGTCACTAACGGTGGTTCAGGCTGTGGATCCACGCTGCAGTACCAGGAAAGGCGCCCCCAAACGGTGATGATGAGCAGAGCAGGAACAACCAGATAGTACTAGGAGCTGGCAATCGGATAGTCGGGGTCACGAGCAGAGGTCAGGTCAGGCAGCAAACAACGGATAGCCGGGGTCACGAGCAGAGATCAGGACAGGCAGCAAACTATGGATAGTCGGGGTCACGAGCAGAGGTCAGGTCAGGCAGCAAACAACGGATGGTCAGGTTCAAGCAAAGGTCAGGCAACGAAAAGGCAAATAAGGTTCAGGAACGCTAGTGAAGGCAATAAAGGCACTATCACAGGCAAGGGGTACATGCAGACTGAGGGTTTAAATAGTCCTCTTGCTCAGGATCCTCCTACCCCCTAAATTAGGGGGAGGAGGAAAAAAGATAAATACCCCTTTAAGACGCGGCATGAATATTCATGAGATAGCCCTTCGCGCATGCGCGAACGGCTCTCATGCTGCAGAGACGCGCGCCCCGTCTAACTACAGATCACCACACGGGGGCGCGCGTCTAGCGGCTAGACGGACCACATCGCGTCTTCCCGCGAGCAGGGGGCTGAACGCGCGGGCTGCGTCTCGGCTCCCCTGCTCGTGGCAACGCCGGAACCGCCGGGACCGCAGGTAAGGTAACACCTACATAGACCTCATGTTCAATCTACATGTATGTACAAACACATGTATGGGATACATTTATAAAGGCCTTTTAAGAAAATTTTGTTTCTGTTCCTTTCTTTTTTTAACTTGATTTGTTAGATATTGGGACATACTGGGGAAAATGTTTTATGTAAATACAAAAAGGAGCACATGGGAGAAGACGATACCTGAGTCTAAGTAGCAATAGGTAATATCTATAATGCTGGAAGTGAAAAGTTATCCTAGGATGAGTGATGTTATTAAGGTGAGGGTATTAAACATGCATGGGATAGACATACGGCTCCTGAATCTAAGACAAGACCAACGACTGATTAAGGTTTGAGTCTTTACAGCAGGAGAAACGGGCGAGTAGACGGGGGCCGAATGGGGCCGATCTGTCGGCAGGTTCCATGATTCTATAACATTAGATTTAAAAGAGCAAAATGCGCTATGCGTTGCTTTGAGACCCTTTGTATCATATTTGTTCAACATTGTGGCTTCACAGAGTCACCTGTTAACCGCTACAAAGTAGCAAAATAATGAAAGCATAATTCTGTATATTATGCTGTATGATGTAGCAAAAGGAAAAAAGAATGCATGCAATTTGTGACGTGTATATGTTCTGTTACACACACACACACACACACACTTTTTACGTAAAAAGTCTATAAGGGGAGGCCAAGGAACGGTTGGAGCCTCTCGAAAAAAACAAGACTCCCCCTGAAAATGTTTGATTGGCTGAAATAGTTTTTAATGGAGTCATCACGGCGTTAACTGCCACGCTTCATAATTTTAAATAGTCTTCAGTTAGCTAAAACATCAATTTCAATTTTAAGTAAGTCACTTAAAGCCCGGCTTAATCTTGCTGAAATGGATTTTTGTTTAAAAAAAAACCTCCAAAAGGTAAAAAGTAAGATTTCATAAATGGATATTTCGGTTCTGTTTCATTTCTAGCTTCCAAAGTCGCGCAGAATACACAGAAAACAAAATGATTCCTTTTTGGTGCAAAGTTTCAATGTTGATCTTATCACCGTGGCAACCATTGACTTGGTTCTTCTGCTTAGACCTTTCCTATGGTTGCTATGGTGATAGAACTGATAGAACATTCCATTGGTTCCAACGTTCCAAACGTAGCAGTTGCTCTCAGTACGTTGATCAAATTAAACTGACCCGTTATGGTCTGTATCTGGAACATGGTGTGGTTTGTGCGTTCGATTGCGAACATAATCTCTAGGTAGAGGTCGGCTTCTTTTGCCTTTCGTCCTCCACTACGTTTTCCTAATCCAACAAGTAATAAAAGCATTGTGAAGGTGCAGAGGCACCCCACGATTATCAGAAGAGTATCTAACATCTTCTCACTCGCCTGCTCTGCTGAGCAATGAGAAGTGTCTGAGTTTCACCTGCTTTATATAACCTCCTATGATGACATCACAGAGGCTGATGATGCAATAGTGGGCGTGGCTGCATCAGGTGGGCGGGGTCTAAATCATTTCAGTTCCAACCACAAATGAGACAAGTCCCTTAAAGCCTGGCTTAATCTTACTGAAATGGATTTTTGTTTAATAAAAAAAAAAACAAAAGGTAAAAAGTAATATTTCATAAATGGATATTTCGGTTCTGTTTCATTTCTGGCTTGAAAAGTCGCGCAGAATACACGGAAAACAAAATGATTCCTTTTTGGTGCAAAGTTTCAATGTTGATCTTATCACCATGGCAACCATTGACCTGGTTCTTCTGCTTAGACCATTCCTATGGTTGCTATGGTGATAGACTTGATAGAACATTCCATTGGTTCCAACGTTCCAAATGTAGCTGTTGCTCTCAGTACGTTGATCAAATTAAACTGACCCGTTATCTTAGAACATTAACTGATAATTGCTAAATATCATACGTTATTTGTGGGAAATAATAATATTTTTAAATAAACAGCATGAACTATACTAAATGTTAACAGAATTTTATTGACACGTTAAATTGGAAGTTCAGTTTACAGATAACATGAAAATCCTCTGGTGGAGGTCAGTGTAGGATGATGGTCTTGGACTCCATGGTGTAGCCAGCGAGACAAACAGGCAGATGATGCAATAATAGGCGTGGCTGAATCAAGTGGGCGGGGCCTAAATCATTTCAGTTCCAACCACAAATGAGACAAGTCGTTGGCAAAGCAGGCTCAGGAGGGCCAACCACATATCCATACATGCGTGGTAGAGCAGCTTGTCAGCGTAACTACCAACATGTCAAGATCATGTCACAGGTGCAATCTCACCTCTCAAAGTCCCTCAAATAAATATAAAATATATTTTCTCCATGTGAGTTTTTCCTCATATTACTATGGCATTTAATTCCACCATCTAAGCGTGCCGACCCTGGCATATGTTGTGTACAGTCACCTACATAGACCTCATGTTCAATCTACATGTATGTACAAACACATGTATGGGATACATTTATAAAGGCCTTTTAAGAAAATTTTGTTTCTGTTCCTTTCTTTTTTTAACTTGATTTGTTAGATATTGGGACATACTGGGGAAAATGTTTTATGTAAATACAAAAAGGAGCACATGGGAGAAGACGATACCTGAGTCTAAGTAGCAATAGGTAACATCTATAATGCTGGAAGTGAAAAGTTATCCTAGGATGAGTGATGTTATTAAGGTGAGGGTATTAAACATGCATGGGATAGACATACGGCTCCTGAATCTAAGACAAGACCAACGACTGATTAAGGTTTGAGTCTTTACAGCAGGAGAAACGGGCGAGTAGACGGGGGCCGAATGGGGCCGATCTGTCGGCAGGTTCCATGATTCTATAATATTAGATTTAAAAGAGCAAAATGCGCTATGCGTTGCTTTGAGACCCTTTGTATCATATTTGTTCAACATTGTGGCTTCACAGAGTCACCTGTTAACCGCTACAATGTAGCAAAATAATGAAAGCATAATTCTGTATATTATGCTGTATGATGTAGCAAAAGGAAAAAAGAATGCATGCAATTTGTGACGTGTATATGTTCTGTTACACACACACACACACACACACTTTTTACGTAAAAAGTCTATAAGGGGAGGCCAAGGAACGGTTGGAGCCTCTCGAAAAAAACAAGACTCCCCCTGAAAATGTTTGATTGGCTGAAATAGTTTTTAATGGAGTCATCACGGCGTTAACTGCCACGCTTCATAATTTTAAATAGTCTTCAGTTAGCTAAAACATCAATTTCAATTTTAAGTAAGTCACTTAAAGCCCGGCTTAATCTTGCTGAAATGGATTTTTGTTTAAAAAAAAACCTCCAAAAGGTAAAAAGTAAGATTTCATAAATAAATGGATATTTCGGTTCTGTTTCATTTCTAGCTTCCAAAGTCGCGCAGAATACACAGAAAACAAAATGATTCCTTTTTGGTGCAAAGTTTCAATGTTGATCTTATCACCGTGGCAACCATTGACTTGGTTCTTCTGCTTAGACCATTCCTATGGTTGCTATGGTGATAGAACTGATAGAACATTCCATTGGTTCCAACGTTCCAAACGTAGCAGTTGCTCTCAGTACGTTGATCAAATTAAACTGACCCTTTATGGTCTGTATCTGGAACATGGTGTGGTTTGTGCGTTCGATTGCGAACATAATCTCTAGGTAGAGGTCGGCTTCATTTGCCTTTCGTCCTCCACTACGTTTTCCTAATCCAACAAGTAATAAAAGCATCGTGAAGGTGCAGAGGCACCCCACGATTATCAGAAGAGTATCTAACATCTTCTCACTCGCCTGCTCTGCTGAGCAATGAGAAGTGTCTGAGTTTCACCTGCTTTATATAACCTCCTATGATGACATCACAGAGGCTGATGATGCAATAGTGGGCGTGGCTGCATCAAGTGGGTGGGGTCTAAATCATTTCAGTTCCAACCACAAATGAGACAAGTCCCTTAAAGCCTGGCTTAATCTTACAGAAATGGATTTTTGTTTAATAAAAAAAACCCAAAAGGTAAAAAGTAATATTTCATAAATGGATTTTTCGGTTCCGTTTGATTTCTGGCTTGAAAAGTCGCGCAGAATACACGGAAAACAAAATGATTCCTTTTTGGTGCAAAGTTTCAATGTTGATCTTATCACCATGGCAACCATTGACCTGGTTCTTCTGCTTAGACCATTCCTATGGTTGCTATGGTGATAGACCTGATAGAACATTCCATTGGTTCCAACGTTCCAAATGTAGCTGTTGCTCTCAGTACGTTGATATTGCCCTTGATCAAATTAAACTGACCCGTTATCTTAGAACATTAACTGATAATTGCTAAATATCATACATTATTTGTGGGAAATAATAATATTTTTAAATAAACAGCATGAACTATACTAAATGTTAACAGAATTTTATTGACACGTTAAATTGGAAGTTCAGTTTACAGATAACATGAAAATCCTCTGGTGGAGGTCAGTGTAGGATGATGGTCTTGGACTCCATGGTGTAGCCAGCGAGACAAACAGGCAGATGATGCAATAATAGGCGTGGCTGAATCAAGTGGGCGGGGCCTAAATCATTTCAGTTCCAACCACAAATGAGACAAGTCGTTGGCAAAGCAGGCTCAGGAGGGCCAACCACATATCCATACATGCGTGGTAGAGCAGCTTGTCAGCGTAACTACCAACATGTCAAGATCATGTCACAGGTGCAATCTCACCTCTCAAAGTCCCTCAAATAAATATAAAAAATATATTTTCTCCATGTGAGTTTTTCCTCATATTACTATGGCATTTAATTCCACCATCTAAGCGTGCCGACCCTGGCATATGTTGTGTACAGTCACCTAAATAGACCTCATGTTCAATCTACATGTATGTACAAACACATGTATGGGATACATTTATAAAGGCCTTTTAAGAAAATTTTGTTTCTGTTCCTTTCTTTTTTTAACTTGATTTGTTAGATATTGGGACATACTGGGGAAAATGTTTTATGTAAATACAAAAAGGAGCACATGGGAGAAGACGATACCTGAGTCTAAGTAGCAATAGGTAATATCTATAATGCTGGAAGTGAAAAGTTATCCTAGGATGAGTGATGTTATTAAGGTGAGGGTATTAAACATGCATGGGATAGACATACGGCTCCTGAATCTAAGACAAGACCAACGACTGATTAAGGTTTGAGTCTTTACAGCAGGAGAAACGGGCGAGTAGACGGGGGCCGAATGGGGCCGATCTGTCGGCAGGTTCCATGATTCTATAATATTAGATTTAAAAGAGCAAAATGCGCTATGCGTTGCTTTGAGACCCTTTGTATCATATTTGTTCAACATTGTGGCTTCACAGAGTCACCTGTTAACCGCTACAATGTAGCAAAATAATGAAAGCATAATTCTGTATATTATGCTGTATGATGTAGCAAAAGGAAAAAAGAATGCATGCAATTTGTGACGTGTATATGTTCTGTTACACACACACACACACACACACACACACTTTTTACGTAAAAAGTCTATAAGGGGAGGCCAAGGAACGGTTGGAGCCTCTCGAAAAAAACAAGACTCCCCCTGAAAATGTTTGATTGGCTGAAATAGTTTTTAATGGAGTCATCACGGCGTTAACTGCCACGCTTCATAATTTTAAATAGTCTTCAGTTAGCTAAAACATCAATTTCAATTTTAAGTAAGTCACTTAAAGCCCGGCTTAATCTTGCTGAAATGGATTTTTGTTAAAAAAAAACCTCCAAAAGGTAAAAAGTAAGATTTCATAAATAAATGGATATTTCGGTTCTGTTTCATTTCTAGCTTCCAAAGTCGCGCAGAATACACAGAAAACAAAATGATTCCTTTTTGGTGCAAAGTTTCAATGTTGATCTTATCACCGTGGCAACCATTGACTTGGTTCTTCTGCTTAGACCATTCCTATGGTTGCTATGGTGATAGAACTGATAGAACATTCCATTGGTTCCAACGTTCCAAACGTAGCAGTTGCTCTCAGTACGTTGATCAAATTAAACTGACCCGTTATGGTCTGTATCTGGAACATGGTGTGGTTTGTGCGTTCGATTGCGAACATAATCTCTAGGTAGAGGTCGGCTTCATTTGCCTTACGTCCTCCACTACGTTTTCCTAATCCAACAAGTAATAAAAGCATCGTGAAGGTGCAGAGGCACCCCACGATTATCAGAAGAGTATCTAACATCTTCTCACTCGCCTGCTCTGCTGAGCAATGAGAAGTGACTGAGTTTCACCTGCTTTATATAACCTCCTATGATGACATCACAGAGGCTGATGATGCAATAGTGGGCGTGGCTGCATCAAGTGGGCGGGGTCTAAATCATTTCAGTTCCAACCACAAATGAGACAAGTCCCTTAAAGCCTGGCTTAATCTTACAGAAATGGATTTTTGTTTAATAAAAAAAACCCCAAAAGGTAAAAAGTAATATTTCATAAATGGATATTTCGGTTCCGTTTGATTTCTGGCTTGAAAAGTCGCGCAGAATACACGGAAAACAAAATGATTCCTTTTTGGTGCAAAGTTTCAATGTTGATCTTATCACCATGGCAACCATTGACCTGGTTCTTCTGCTTAGACCATTCCTATGGTTGCTATGGTGATAGACCTGATAGAACATTCCATTGGTTCCAACGTTCCAAATGTAGCTGTTGCTCTCAGTACGTTGATATTGCCCTTGATCAAATTAAACTGACCCGTTATCTTAGAACATTAACTGATAATTGCTAAATATCATACGTTATTTGTGGGAAATAATAATATTTTTAAATAAACAGCATGAACTATACTAAATGTTAACAGAATTTTATTGACACGTTAAATTGGAAGTTCAGTTTACAGATAACATGAAAATCCTCTGGTGGAGGTCAGTGTAGGATGATGGTCTTGGACTCCATGGTGTAGCCAGCGAGACAAACAGGCAGATGATGCAATAATAGGCGTGGCTGAATCAAGTGGGCGGGGCCTAAATCATTTCAGTTCCAACCACAAATGAGACAAGTCGTTGGCAAAGCAGGCTCAGGAGGGCCAACCACATATCCATACATGCGTGGTAGAGCAGCTTGTCAGCGTAACTACCAACATGTCAAGATCATGTCACAGGTGCAATCTCACCTCTCAAAGTCCCTCAAATAAATATAAAATATATTTTCTCCATGTGAGTTTTTCCTCATATTACTATGGCATTTAATTCCACCATCTAAGCGTGCCGACCCTGGCATATGTTGTGTACAGTCACCTACATAGACCTCATGTTCAATCTACATGTATGTACAAACACATGTATGGGATACATTTATAAAGGCCTTTTAAGAAAATTTTGTTTCTGTTCCTTTCTTTTTTTAACTTGATTTGTTAGATATTGGGACATACTGGGGAAAATGTTTTATGTAAATACAAAAAGGAGCACATGGGAGAAGACGATACCTGAGTCTAAGTAGCAATAGGTAATATCTATAATGCTGGAAGTGAAAAGTTATCCTAGGATGAGTGATGTTATTAAGGTGAGGGTATTAAACATGCATGGGATAGACATACGGCTCCTGAATCTAAGACAAGACCAACGACTGATTAAGGTTTGAGTCTTTACAGCAGGAGAAACGGGCGAGTAGACGGGGGCCGAATGGGGCCGATCTGTCGGCAGGTTCCATGATTCTATAATATTAGATTTAAAAGAGCAAAATGCGCTATGCGTTGCTTTGAGACCCTTTGTATCATATTTGTTCAACATTGTGGCTTCACAGAGTCACCTGTTAACCGCTACAATGTAGCAAAATAATGAAAGCATAATTCTGTATATTATGCTGTATGATGTAGCAAAAGGAAAAAAGAATGCATGCAATTTGTGACGTGTATATGTTCTGTTACACACACACACACACACACTTTTTACGTAAAAAGTCTATAAGGGGAGGCCAAGGAACGGTTGGAGCCTCACGAAAAAAACAAGACTCCCCCTGAAAATGTTTGATTGGCAGAAATAGTTTTTAATGGAGTCATCACGGCGTTAACTGCCACGCTTCATAATTTTAAATAGTCTTCAGTTAGCTAAAACATCAATTTCAATTTTAAGTAAGTCACTTAAAGCCCGGCTTAATCTTGCTGAAATGGATTTTTGTTAAAAAAAAAAACCTCCAAAAGGTAAAAAGTAAGATTTCATAAATAAATGGATATTTCGGTTCTGTTTCATTTCTAGCTTCCAAAGTCGCGCAGAATACACAGAAAACAAAATGATTCCTTTTTGGTGCAAAGTTTCAATGTTGATCTTATCACCGTGGCAACCATTGACTTGGTTCTTCTGCTTAGACCATTCCTATGGTTGCTATGGTGATAGAACTGATAGAACATTCCATTGGTTCCAACGTTCCAAACGTAGCAGTTGCTCTCAGTACGTTGATCAAATTAAACTGACCCGTTATGGTCTGTATCTGGAACATGGTGTGGTTTGTGCGTTCGATTGCGAACATAATCTCTAGGTAGAGGTCGGCTTCATTTGCCTTACGTCCTCCACTACGTTTTCCTAATCCAACAAGTAATAAAAGCATCGTGAAGGTGCAGAGGCACCCCACGATTATCAGAAGAGTATCTAACATCTTCTCACTCGCCTGCTCTGCTGAGCAATGAGAAGTGACTGAGTTTCACCTGCTTTATATAACCTCCTATGATGACATCACAGAGGCTGATGATGCAATAGTGGGCGTGGCTGCATCAAGTGGGCGGGGTCTAAATCATTTCAGTTCCAACCACAAATGAGACAAGTCCCTTAAAGCCTGGCTTAATCTTACAGAAATGGATTTTTGTTTAATAAAAAAAAAACCAAAAGGTAAAAAGTAATATTTCATAAATGGATATTTCGGTTCCGTTTGATTTCTGGCTTGAAAAGTCGCGCAGAATACACGGAAAACAAAATGATTCCTTTTTGGTGCAAAGTTTCAATGTTGATCTTATCACCATGGCAACCATTGACCTGGTTCTTCTGCTTAGACCATTCCTATGGTTGCTATGGTGATAGACCTGATAGAACATTCCATTGGTTCCAACGTTCCAAATGTAGCTGTTGCTCTCAGTACGTTGATATTGCCCTTGATCAAATTAAACTGACCCGTTATCTTAGAACATTAACTGATAATTGCTAAATATCATACGTTATTTGTGGGAAATAATAATATTTTTAAATAAACAGCATGAACTATACTAAATGTTAACAGAATTTTATTGACACGTTAAATTGGAAGTTCAGTTTACAGATAACATGAAAATCCTCTGGTGGAGGTCAGTGTAGGATGATGGTCTTGGACTCCATGGTGTAGCCAGCGAGACAAACAGGCAGATGATGCAATAATAGGCGTGGCTGAATCAAGTGGGCGGGGCCTAAATCATTTCAGTTCCAACCACAAATGAGACAAGTCGTTGGCAAAGCAGGCTCAGGAGGGCCAACCACATATCCATACATGCGTGGTAGAGCAGCTTGTCAGCGTAACTACCAACATGTCAAGATCATGTCACAGGTGCAATCTCACCTCTCAAAGTCCCTCAAATAAATATAAAATATATTTTCTCCATGTGAGTTTTTCCTCATATTACTATGGCATTTAATTCCACCATCTAAGCGTGCCGACCCTGGCATATGTTGTGTACAGTCACCTACATAGACCTCATGTTCAATCTACATGTATGTACAAACACATGTATGGGATACATTTATAAAGGCCTTTTAAGAAAATTTTGTTTCTGTTCCTTTCTTTTTTTAACTTGATTTGTTAGATATTGGGACATACTGGGGAAAATGTTTTATGTAAATACAAAAAGGAGCACATGGGAGAAGACGATACCTGAGTCTAAGTAGCAATAGGTAATATCTATAATGCTGGAAGTGAAAAGTTATCCTAGGATGAGTGATGTTATTAAGGTGAGGGTATTAAACATGCATGGGATAGACATACGGCTCCTGAATCTAAGACAAGACCAACGACTGATTAAGGTTTGAGTCTTTACAGCAGGAGAAACGGGCGAGTAGACGGGGGCCGAATGGGGCCGATCTGTCGGCAGGTTCCATGATTCTATAATATTAGATTTAAAAGAGCAAAATGCGCTATGCGTTGCTTTGAGACCCTTTGTATCATATTTGTTCAACATTGTGGCTTCACAGAGTCACCTGTTAACCGCTACAATGTAGCAAAATAATGAAAGCATAATTCTGTATATTATGCTGTATGATGTAGCAAAAGGAAAAAAGAATGCATGCAATTTGTGACGTGTATATGTTCTGTTACACACACACACACACACACACACACTTTTTACGTAAAAAGTCTATAAGGGGAGGCCAAGGAACGGTTGGAGCCTCTCGAAAAAAACAAGACTCCCCCTGAAAATGTTTGATTGGCTGAAATAGTTTTTAATGGAGTCATCACGGCGTTAACTGCCACGCTTCATAATTTTAAATAGTCTTCAGTTAGCTAAAACATCAATTTCAATTTTAAGTAAGTCACTTAAAGCCCGGCTTAATCTTGCTGAAATGGATTTTTGTTAAAAAAAAAACCTCCAAAAGGTAAAAAGTAAGATTTCATAAATAAATGGATATTTCGGTTCTGTTTCATTTCTAGCTTCCAAAGTCGCGCAGAATACACAGAAAACAAAATGATTCCTTTTTGGTGCAAAGTTTCAATGTTGATCTTATCACCGTGGCAACCATTGACTTGGTTCTTCTGCTTAGACCATTCCTATGGTTGCTATGGTGATAGAACTGATAGAACATTCCATTGGTTCCAACGTTCCAAACGTAGCAGTTGCTCTCAGTACGTTGATCAAATTAAACTGACCCGTTATGGTCTGTATCTGGAACATGGTGTGGTTTGTGCGTTCGATTGCGAACATAATCTCTAGGTAGAGGTCGGCTTCATTTGCCTTACGTCCTCCACTACGTTTTCCTAATCCAACAAGTAATAAAAGCATCGTGAAGGTGCAGAGGCACCCCACGATTATCAGAAGAGTATCTAACATCTTCTCACTCGCCTGCTCTGCTGAGCAATGAGAAGTGACTGAGTTTCACCTGCTTTATATAACCTCCTATGATGACATCACAGAGGCTGATGATGCAATAGTGGGCGTGGCTGCATCAAGTGGGCGGGGTCTAAATCATTTCAGTTCCAACCACAAATGAGACAAGTCCCTTAAAGCCTGGCTTAATCTTACAGAAATGGATTTTTGTTTAATAAAAAAAAACCCAAAAGGTAAAAAGTAATATTTCATAAATGGATATTTCGGTTCCGTTTGATTTCTGGCTTGAAAAGTCGCGCAGAATACACGGAAAACAAAATGATTCCTTTTTGGTGCAAAGTTTCAATGTTGATCTTATCACCATGGCAACCATTGACCTGGTTCTTCTGCTTAGACCATTCCTATGGTTGCTATGGTGATAGACCTGATAGAACATTCCATTGGTTCCAACGTTCCAAATGTAGCTGTTGCTCTCAGTACGTTGATATTGCCCTTGATCAAATTAAACTGACCCGTTATCTTAGAACATTAACTGATAATTGCTAAATATCATACGTTATTTGTGGGAAATAATAATATTTTTAAATAAACAGCATGAACTATACTAAATGTTAACAGAATTTTATTGACACGTTAAATTGGAAGTTCAGTTTACAGATAACATGAAAATCCTCTGGTGGAGGTCAGTGTAGGATGATGGTCTTGGACTCCATGGTGTAGCCAGCGAGACAAACAGGCAGATGATGCAATAATAGGCGTGGCTGAATCAAGTGGGCGGGGCCTAAATCATTTCAGTTCCAACCACAAATGAGACAAGTCGTTGGCAAAGCAGGCTCAGGAGGGCCAACCACATATCCATACATGCGTGGTAGAGCAGCTTGTCAGCGTAACTACCAACATGTCAAGATCATGTCACAGGTGCAATCTCACCTCTCAAAGTCCCTCAAATAAATATAAAATATATTTTCTCCATGTGAGTTTTTCCTCATATTACTATGGCATTTAATTCCACCATCTAAGCGTGCCGACCCTGGCATATGTTGTGTACAGTCACCTACATAGACCTCATGTTCAATCTACATGTATGTACAAACACATGTATGGGATACATTTATAAAGGCCTTTTAAGAAAATTTTGTTTCTGTTCCTTTCTTTTTTTAACTTGATTTGTTAGATATTGGGACATACTGGGGAAAATGTTTTATGTAAATACAAAAAGGAGCACATGGGAGAAGACGATACCTGAGTCTAAGTAGCAATAGGTAATATCTATAATGCTGGAAGTGAAAAGTTATCCTAGGATGAGTGATGTTATTAAGGTGAGGGTATTAAACATGCATGGGATAGACATACGGCTCCTGAATCTAAGACAAGACCAACGACTGATTAAGGTTTGAGTCTTTACAGCAGGAGAAACGGGCGAGTAGACGGGGGCCGAATGGGGCCGATCTGTCGGCAGGTTCCATGATTCTATAATATTAGATTTAAAAGAGCAAAATGCGCTATGCGTTGCTTTGAGACCCTTTGTATCATATTTGTTCAACATTGTGGCTTCACAGAGTCACCTGTTAACCGCTACAATGTAGCAAAATAATGAAAGCATAATTCTGTATATTATGCTGTATGATGTAGCAAAAGGAAAAAAGAATGCATGCAATTTGTGACGTGTATATGTTCTGTTACACACACACACACACACACTTTTTACGTAAAAAGTCTATAAGGGGAGGCCAAGGAACGGTTGGAGCCTCTCGAAAAAAACAAGACTCCCCCTGAAAATGTTTGATTGGCAGAAATAGTTTTTAATGGAGTCATCACGGCGTTAACTGCCACGCTTCATAATTTTAAATAGTCTTCAGTTAGCTAAAACATCAATTTCAATTTTAAGTAAGTCACTTAAAGCCCGGCTTAATCTTGCTGAAATGGATTTTTGTTAAAAAAAAAAACCTCCAAAAGGTAAAAAGTAAGATTTCATAAATAAATGGATATTTCGGTTCTGTTTCATTTCTAGCTTCCAAAGTCGCGCAGAATACACAGAAAACAAAATGATTCCTTTTTGGTGCAAAGTTTCAATGTTGATCTTATCACCGTGGCAACCATTGACTTGGTTCTTCTGCTTAGACCATTCCTATGGTTGCTATGGTGATAGAACTGATAGAACATTCCATTGGTTCCAACGTTCCAAACGTAGCAGTTGCTCTCAGTACGTTGATCAAATTAAACTGACCCGTTATGGTCTGTATCTGGAACATGGTGTGGTTTGTGCGTTCGATTGCGAACATAATCTCTAGGTAGAGGTCGGCTTCATTTGCCTTACGTCCTCCACTACGTTTTCCTAATCCAACAAGTAATAAAAGCATCGTGAAGGTGCAGAGGCACCCCACGATTATCAGAAGAGTATCTAACATCTTCTCACTCGCCTGCTCTGCTGAGCAATGAGAAGTGACTGAGTTTCACCTGCTTTATATAACCTCCTATGATGACATCACAGAGGCTGATGATGCAATAGTGGGCGTGGCTGCATCAAGTGGGCGGGGTCTAAATCATTTCAGTTCCAACCACAAATGAGACAAGTCCCTTAAAGCCTGGCTTAATCTTACAGAAATGGATTTTTGTTTAATAAAAAAAAAACCAAAAGGTAAAAAGTAATATTTCATAAATGGATATTTCGGTTCCGTTTGATTTCTGGCTTGAAAAGTCGCGCAGAATACACGGAAAACAAAATGATTCCTTTTTGGTGCAAAGTTTCAATGTTGATCTTATCACCATGGCAACCATTGACCTGGTTCTTCTGCTTAGACCATTCCTATGGTTGCTATGGTGATAGACCTGATAGAACATTCCATTGGTTCCAACGTTCCAAATGTAGCTGTTGCTCTCAGTACGTTGATATTGCCCTTGATCAAATTAAACTGACCCGTTATCTTAGAACATTAACTGATAATTGCTAAATATCATACGTTATTTGTGGGAAATAATAATATTTTTAAATAAACAGCATGAACTATACTAAATGTTAACAGAATTTTATTGACACGTTAAATTGGAAGTTCAGTTTACAGATAACATGAAAATCCTCTGGTGGAGGTCAGTGTAGGATGATGGTCTTGGACTCCATGGTGTAGCCAGCGAGACAAACAGGCAGATGATGCAATAATAGGCGTGGCTGAATCAAGTGGGCGGGGCCTAAATCATTTCAGTTCCAACCACAAATGAGACAAGTCGTTGGCAAAGCAGGCTCAGGAGGGCCAACCACATATCCATACATGCGTGGTAGAGCAGCTTGTCAGCGTAACTACCAACATGTCAAGATCATGTCACAGGTGCAATCTCACCTCTCAAAGTCCCTCAAATAAATATAAAATATATTTTCTCCATGTGAGTTTTTCCTCATATTACTATGGCATTTAATTCCACCATCTAAGCGTGCCGACCCTGGCATATGTTGTGTACAGTCACCTACATAGACCTCATGTTCAATCTACATGTATGTACAAACACATGTATGGGATACATTTATAAAGGCCTTTTAAGAAAATTTTGTTTCTGTTCCTTTCTTTTTTTAACTTGATTTGTTAGATATTGGGACATACTGGGGAAAATGTTTTATGTAAATACAAAAAGGAGCACATGGGAGAAGACGATACCTGAGTCTAAGTAGCAATAGGTAACATCTATAATGCTGGAAGTGAAAAGTTATCCTAGGATGAGTGATGTTATTAAGGTGAGGGTATTAAACATGCATGGGATAGACATACGGCTCCTGAATCTAAGACAAGACCAACGACTGATTAAGGTTTGAGTCTTTACAGCAGGAGAAACGGGCGAGTAGACGGGGGCCGAATGGGGCCGATCTGTCGGCAGGTTCCATGATTCTATAATATTAGATTTAAAAGAGCAAAATGCGCTATGCGTTGCTTTGAGACCCTTTGTATCATATTTGTTCAACATTGTGGCTTCACAGAGTCACCTGTTAACCGCTACAATGTAGCAAAATAATGAAAGCATAATTCTGTATATTATGCTGTATGATGTAGCAAAAGGAAAAAAGAATGCATGCAATTTGTGACGTGTATATGTTCTGTTACACACACACACACACACACTTTTTACGTAAAAAGTCTATAAGGGGAGGCCAAGGAACGGTTGGAGCCTCTCGAAAAAAACAAGACTGCCCCTGAAAATGTTTGATTGGCTGAAATAGTTTTTAATGGAGTCATCACGGCGTTAACTGCCACGCTTCATAATTTTAAATAGTCTTCAGTTAGCTAAAACATCAATTTCAATTTTAAGTAAGTCACTTAAAGCCCGGCTTAATCTTGCTGAAATGGATTTTTGTTAAAAAAAAAACCTCCAAAAGGTAAAAAGTAAGATTTCATAAATAAATGGATATTTCGGTTCTGTTTCATTTCTAGCTTCCAAAGTCGCGCAGAATACACAGAAAACAAAATGATTCCTTTTTGGTGCAAAGTTTCAATGTTGATCTTATCACCGTGGCAACCATTGACTTGGTTCTTCTGCTTAGACCATTCCTATGGTTGCTATGGTGATAGAACTGATAGAACATTCCATTGGTTCCAACGTTCCAAACGTAGCAGTTGCTCTCAGTACGTTGATCAAATTAAACTGACCCGTTATGGTCTGTATCTGGAACATGGTGTGGTTTGTGCGTTCGATTGCGAACATAATCTCTAGGTAGAGGTCGGCTTCATTTGCCTTACGTCCTCCACTACGTTTTCCTAATCCAACAAGTAATAAAAGCATCGTGAAGGTGCAGAGGCACCCCACGATTATCAGAAGAGTATCTAACATCTTCTCACTCGCCTGCTCTGCTGAGCAATGAGAAGTGACTGAGTTTCACCTGCTTTATATAACCTCCTATGATGACATCACAGAGGCTGATGATGCAATAGTGGGCGTGGCTGCATCAAGTGGGCGGGGTCTAAATCATTTCAGTTCCAACCACAAATGAGACAAGTCCCTTAAAGCCTGGCTTAATCTTACAGAAATGGATTTTTGTTTAATAAAAAAAAAACCAAAAGGTAAAAAGTAATATTTCATAAATGGATATTTCGGTTCCGTTTGATTTCTGGCTTGAAAAGTCGCGCAGAATACACGGAAAACAAAATGATTCCTTTTTGGTGCAAAGTTTCAATGTTGATCTTATCACCATGGCAACCATTGACCTGGTTCTTCTGCTTAGACCATTCCTATGGTTGCTATGGTGATAGACCTGATAGAACATTCCATTGGTTCCAACGTTCCAAATGTAGCTGTTGCTCTCAGTACGTTGATATTGCCCTTGATCAAATTAAACTGACCCGTTATCTTAGAACATTAACTGATAATTGCTAAATATCATACGTTATTTGTGGGAAATAATAATATTTTTAAATAAACAGCATGAACTATACTAAATGTTAACAGAATTTTATTGACACGTTAAATTGGAAGTTCAGTTTACAGATAACATGAAAATCCTCTGGTGGAGGTCAGTGTAGGATGATGGTCTTGGACTCCATGGTGTAGCCAGCGAGACAAACAGGCAGATGATGCAATAATAGGCGTGGCTGAATCAAGTGGGCGGGGCCTAAATCATTTCAGTTCCAACCACAAATGAGACAAGTCGTTGGCAAAGCAGGCTCAGGAGGGCCAACCACATATCCATACATGCGTGGTAGAGCAGCTTGTCAGCGTAACTACCAACATGTCAAGATCATGTCACAGGTGCAATCTCACCTCTCAAAGTCCCTCAAATAAATATAAAATATATTTTCTCCATGTGAGTTTTTCCTCATATTACTATGGCATTTAATTCCACCATCTAAGCGTGCCGACCCTGGCATATGTTGTGTACAGTCACCTACATAGACCTCATGTTCAATCTACATGTATGTACAAACACATGTATGGGATACATTTATAAAGGCCTTTTAAGAAAATTTTGTTTCTGTTCCTTTCTTTTTTTAACTTGATTTGTTAGATATTGGGACATACTGGGGAAAATGTTTTATGTAAATACAAAAAGGAGCACATGGGAGAAGACGATACCTGAGTCTAAGTAGCAATAGGTAATATCTATAATGCTGGAAGTGAAAAGTTATCCTAGGATGAGTGATGTTATTAAGGTGAGGGTATTAAACATGCATGGGATAGACATACGGCTCCTGAATCTAAGACAAGACCAACGACTGATTAAGGTTTGAGTCTTTACAGCAGGAGAAACGGGCGAGTAGACGGGGGCCGAATGGGGCCGATCTGTCGGCAGGTTCCATGATTCTATAATATTAGATTTAAAAGAGCAAAATGCGCTATGCGTTGCTTTGAGACCCTTTGTATCATATTTGTTCAACATTGTGGCTTCACAGAGTCACCTGTTAACCGCTACAATGTAGCAAAATAATGAAAGCATAATTCTGTATATTATGCTGTATGATGTAGCAAAAGGAAAAAAGAATGCATGCAATTTGTGACGTGTATATGTTCTGTTACACACACACACACACACACACTTTTTACGTAAAAAGTCTATAAGGGGAGGCCAAGGAACGGTTGGAGCCTCTCGAAAAAAACAAGACTCCCCCTGAAAATGTTTGATTGGCTGAAATAGTTTTTAATGGAGTCATCACGGCGTTAACTGCCACGCTTCATAATTTTAAATAGTCTTCAGTTAGCTAAAACATCAATTTCAATTTTAAGTAAGTCACTTAAAGCCCGGCTTAATCTTGCTGAAATGGATTTTTGTTAAAAAAAAAACCTCCAAAAGGTAAAAAGTAAGATTTCATAAATAAATGGATATTTCGGTTCTGTTTCATTTCTAGCTTCCAAAGTCGCGCAGAATACACAGAAAACAAAATGATTCCTTTTTGGTGCAAAGTTTCAATGTTGATCTTATCACCGTGGCAACCATTGACTTGGTTCTTCTGCTTAGACCATTCCTATGGTTGCTATGGTGATAGAACTGATAGAACATTCCATTGGTTCCAACGTTCCAAACGTAGCAGTTGCTCTCAGTACGTTGATCAAATTAAACTGACCCGTTATGGTCTGTATCTGGAACATGGTGTGGTTTGTGCGTTCGATTGCGAACATAATCTCTAGGTAGAGGTCGGCTTCATTTGCCTTACGTCCTCCACTACGTTTTCCTAATCCAACAAGTAATAAAAGCATCGTGAAGGTGCAGAGGCACCCCACGATTATCAGAAGAGTATCTAACATCTTCTCACTCGCCTGCTCTGCTGAGCAATGAGAAGTGACTGAGTTTCACCTGCTTTATATAACCTCCTATGATGACATCACAGAGGCTGATGATGCAATAGTGGGCGTGGCTGCATCAAGTGGGCGGGGTCTAAATCATTTCAGTTCCAACCACAAATGAGACAAGTCCCTTAAAGCCTGGCTTAATCTTACAGAAATGGATTTTTGTTTAATAAAAAAAACCCCAAAAGGTAAAAAGTAATATTTCATAAATGGATATTTCGGTTCCGTTTGATTTCTGGCTTGAAAAGTCGCGCAGAATACACGGAAAACAAAATGATTCCTTTTTGGTGCAAAGTTTCAATGTTGATCTTATCACCATGGCAACCATTGACCTGGTTCTTCTGCTTAGACCATTCCTATGGTTGCTATGGTGATAGACCTGATAGAACATTCCATTGGTTCCAACGTTCCAAATGTAGCTGTTGCTCTCAGTACGTTGATATTGCCCTTGATCAAATTAAACTGACCCGTTATCTTAGAACATTAACTGATAATTGCTAAATATCATACGTTATTTGTGGGAAATAATAATATTTTTAAATAAACAGCATGAACTATACTAAATGTTAACAGAATTTTATTGACACGTTAAATTGGAAGTTCAGTTTACAGATAACATGAAAATCCTCTGGTGGAGGTCAGTGTAGGATGATGGTCTTGGACTCCATGGTGTAGCCAGCGAGACAAACAGGCAGATGATGCAATAATAGGCGTGGCTGAATCAAGTGGGCGGGGCCTAAATCATTTCAGGCTCAGGAGGGCCAACCACATATCCATACATGCGTGGTAGAGCAGCTTGTCAGCGTAACTACCAACATGTCAAGATCATGTCACAGGTGCAATCTCACCTCTCAAAGTCCCTCAAATAAATATAAAATATATTTTCTCCATGTGAGTTTTTCCTCATATTACTATGGCATTTAATTCCACCATCTAAGCGTGCCGACCCTGGCATATGTTGTGTACAGTCACCTACATAGACCTCATGTTCAATCTACATGTATGTACAAACACATGTATGGGATACATTTATAAAGGCCTTTTAAGAAAATTTTGTTTCTGTTCCTTTCTTTTTTTAACTTGATTTGTTAGATATTGGGACATACTGGGGGAAATGTTTTATGTAAATACAAAAAGGAGCACATGGGAGAAGACGATACCTGAGTCTAAGTAGCAATAGGTAATATCTATAATGCTGGAAGTGAAAAGTTATCCTAGGATGAGTGATGTTATTAAGGTGAGGGTATTAAACATGCATGGGATAGACATACGGCTCCTGAATCTAAGACAAGACCAACGACTGATTAAGGTTTGAGTCTTTACAGCAGGAGAAACGGGCGAGTAGACGGGGGCCGAATGGGGCCGATCTGTCGGCAGGTTCCATGATTCTATAATATTAGATTTAAAACAGCAAAATGCGCTATGCGTTGCTTTGAGACCTTTTGTATCATATTTGTTCAACATTGTGGCTTCACAGAGTCACCTGTTAACCGCTACAATGTAGCAAAATAATGAAAGCATAATTCTGTATATTATGCTGTATGATGTAGCAAAAGGAAAAAAGAATGCATGCAATTTGTGACGTGTATATGTTCTGTTACACACACACACACACACACTTTTTACGTAAAAAGTCTATAAGGGGAGGCCAAGGAACGGTTGGAGCCTCTCGAAAAAAACAAGACTCCCCCTGAAAATGTTTGATTGGCTGAAATAGTTTTTAATGGAGTCATCACGGCGTTAACTGCCACGCTTCATAATTTTAAATAGTCTTCAGTTAGCTAAAACATCAATTTCAATTTTAAGTAAGTCACTTAAAGCCCGGCTTAATCTTGCTGAAATGGATTTTTGTTAAAAAAAAAACCTCCAAAAGGTAAAAAGTAAGATTTCATAAATAAATGGATATTTCGGTTCTGTTTCATTTCTAGCTTCCAAAGTCGCGCAGAATACACAGAAAACAAAATGATTCCTTTTTGGTGCAAAGTTTCAATGTTGATCTTATCACCGTGGCAACCATTGACTTGGTTCTTCTGCTTAGACCATTCCTATGGTTGCTATGGTGATAGAACTGATAGAACATTCCATTGGTTCCAACGTTCCAAACGTAGCAGTTGCTCTCAGTACGTTGATCAAATTAAACTGACCCGTTATGGTCTGTATCTGGAACATGGTGTGGTTTGTGCGTTCGATTGCGAACATAATCTCTAGGTAGAGGTCGGCTTCATTTGCCTTACGTCCTCCACTACGTTTTCCTAATCCAACAAGTAATAAAAGCATCGTGAAGGTGCAGAGGCACCCCACGATTATCAGAAGAGTATCTAACATCTTCTCACTCGCCTGCTCTGCTGAGCAATGAGAAGTGTCTGAGTTTCACCTGCTTTATATAACCTCCTATGATGACATCACAGAGGCTGATGATGCAATAGTGGGCGTGGCTGCATCAAGTGGGCGGGGTCTAAATCATTTCAGTTCCAACCACAAATGAGACAAGTCCTTTAAAGCCTGGCTTAATCTTACAGAAATGGATTTTTGTTTAATAAAAAAAAAACCAAAAGGTAAAAAGTAATATTTCATAAATGGATATTTCGGTTCCGTTTGATTTCTGGCTTGAAAAGTCGCGCAGAATACACGGAAAACAAAATGATTCCTTTTTGGTGCAAAGTTTCAATGTTGATCTTATCACCATGGCAACCATTGACCTGGTTCTTCTGCTTAGACCATTCCTATGGTTGCTATGGTGATAGACCTGATAGAACATTCCATTGGTTCCAACGTTCCAAATGTAGCTGTTGCTCTCAGTACGTTGATATTGCCCTTGATCAAATTAAACTGACCCGTTATCTTAGAACATTAACTGATAATTGCTAAATATCATACGTTATTTGTGGGAAATAATAATATTTTTAAATAAACAGCATGAACTATACTAAATGTTAACAGAATTTTATTGACACGTTAAATTGGAAGTTCAGTTTACAGATAACATGAAAATCCTCTGGTGGAGGTCAGTGTAGGATGATGGTCTTGGACTCCATGGTGTAGCCAGCGAGACAAACAGGCAGATGATGCAATAATAGGCGTGGCTGAATCAAGTGGGCGGGGCCTAAATCATTTCAGTTCCAACCACAAATGAGACAAGTCGTTGGCAAAGCAGGCTCAGGAGGGCCAACCACATATCCATACATGCGTGGTAGAGCAGCTTGTCAGCGTAACTACCAACATGTCAAGATCATGTCACAGGTGCAATCTCACCTCTCAAAGTCCCTCAAATAAATATAAAATATATTTTCTCCATGTGAGTTTTTCCTCATATTACTATGGCATTTAATTCCACCATCTAAGCGTGCCGACCCTGGCATATGTTGTGTACAGTCACCTACATAGACCTCATGTTCAATCTACATGTATGTACAAACACATGTATGGGATACATTTATAAAGGCCTTTTAAGAAAATTTTGTTTCTGTTCCTTTCTTTTTTTAACTTGATTTGTTAGATATTGGGACATACTGGGAAAAATGTTTTATGTAAATACAAAAAGGAGCACATGGGAGAAGACGATACCTGAGTCTAAGTAGCAATAGGTAATATCTATAATGCTGGAAGTGAAAAGTTATCCTAGGATGAGTGATGTTATTAAGGTGAGGGTATTAAACATGCATGGGATAGACATACGGCTCCTGAATCTAAGACAAGACCAACGACTGATTAAGGTTTGAGTCTTTACAGCAGGAGAAACGGGCGAGTAGACGGGGGCCGAATGGGGCCGATCTGTCGGCAGGTTCCATGATTCTATAATATTAGATTTAAAAGAGCAAAATGCGCTATGCGTTGCTTTGAGACCCTTTGTATCATATTTGTTCAACATTGTGGCTTCACAGAGTCACCTGTTAACCGCTACAATGTAGCAAAATAATGAAAGCATAATTCTGTATATTATGCTGTATGATGTAGCAAAAGGAAAAAAGAATGCATGCAATTTGTGACGTGTATATGTTCTGTTACACACACACACACACACACACTTTTTACGTAAAAAGTCTATAAGGGGAGGCCAAGGAACGGTTGGAGCCTCTCGAAAAAAACAAGACTCCCCCTGAAAATGTTTGATTGGCTGAAATAGTTTTTAATGGAGTCATCACGGCGTTAACTGCCACGCTTCATAATTTTAAATAGTCTTCAGTTAGCTAAAACATCAATTTCAATTTTAAGTAAGTCACTTAAAGCCCGGCTTAATCTTGCTGAAATGGATTTTTGTTAAAAAAAAAACCTCCAAAAGGTAAAAAGTAAGATTTCATAAATAAATGGATATTTCGGTTCTGTTTCATTTCTAGCTTCCAAAGTCGCGCAGAATACACAGAAAACAAAATGATTCCTTTTTGGTGCAAAGTTTCAATGTTGATCTTATCACCGTGGCAACCATTGACTTGGTTCTTCTGCTTAGACCATTCCTATGGTTGCTATGGTGATAGAACTGATAGAACATTCCATTGGTTCCAACGTTCCAAACGTAGCAGTTGCTCTCAGTACGTTGATCAAATTAAACTGACCCGTTATGGTCTGTATCTGGAACATGGTGTGGTTTGTGCGTTCGATTGCGAACATAATCTCTAGGTAGAGGTCGGCTTCATTTGCCTTACGTCCTCCACTACGTTTTCCTAATCCAACAAGTAATAAAAGCATCGTGAAGGTGCAGAGGCACCCCACGATTATCAGAAGAGTATCTAACATCTTCTCACTCGCCTGCTCTGCTGAGCAATGAGAAGTGACTGAGTTTCACCTGCTTTATATAACCTCCTATGATGACATCACAGAGGCTGATGATGCAATAGTGGGCGTGGCTGCATCAAGTGGGCGGGGTCTAAATCATTTCAGTTCCAACCACAAATGAGACAAGTCCCTTAAAGCCTGGCTTAATCTTACAGAAATGGATTTTTGTTTAATAAAAAAAAACCCAAAAGGTAAAAAGTAATATTTCATAAATGGATATTTCGGTTCCGTTTGATTTCTGGCTTGAAAAGTCGCGCAGAATACACGGAAAACAAAATGATTCCTTTTTGGTGCAAAGTTTCAATGTTGATCTTATCACCATGGCAACCATTGACCTGGTTCTTCTGCTTAGACCATTCCTATGGTTGCTATGGTGATAGACCTGATAGAACATTCCATTGGTTCCAACGTTCCAAATGTAGCTGTTGCTCTCAGTACGTTGATATTGCCCTTGATCAAATTAAACTGACCCGTTATCTTAGAACATTAACTGATAATTGCTAAATATCATACGTTATTTGTGGGAAATAATAATATTTTTAAATAAACAGCATGAACTATACTAAATGTTAACAGAATTTTATTGACACGTTAAATTGGAAGTTCAGTTTACAGATAACATGAAAATCCTCTGGTGGAGGTCAGTGTAGGATGATGGTCTTGGACTCCATGGTGTAGCCAGCGAGACAAACAGGCAGATGATGCAATAATAGGCGTGGCTGAATCAAGTGGGCGGGGCCTAAATCATTTCAGGCTCAGGAGGGCCAACCACATATCCATACATGCGTGGTAGAGCAGCTTGTCAGCGTAACTACCAACATGTCAAGATCATGTCACAGGTGCAATCTCACCTCTCAAAGTCCCTCAAATAAATATAAAATATATTTTCTCCATGTGAGTTTTTCCTCATATTACTATGGCATTTAATTCCACCATCTAAGCGTGCCGACCCTGGCATATGTTGTGTACAGTCACCTACATAGACCTCATGTTCAATCTACATGTATGTACAAACACATGTATGGGATACATTTATAAAGGCCTTTTAAGAAAATTTTGTTTCTGTTCCTTTCTTTTTTTAACTTGATTTGTTAGATATTGGGACATACTGGGGAAAATGTTTTATGTAAATACAAAAAGGAGCACATGGGAGAAGACGATACCTGAGTCTAAGTAGCAATAGGTAATATCTATAATGCTGGAAGTGAAAAGTTATCCTAGGATGAGTGATGTTATTAAGGTGAGGGTATTAAACATGCATGGGATAGACATACGGCTCCTGAATCTAAGACAAGACCAACGACTGATTAAGGTTTGAGTCTTTACAGCAGGAGAAACGGGCGAGTAGACGGGGGCCGAATGGGGCCGATCTGTCGGCAGGTTCCATGATTCTATAATATTAGATTTAAAAGAGCAAAATGCGCTATGCGTTGCTTTGAGACCCTTTGTATCATATTTGTTCAACATTGTGGCTTCACAGAGTCACCTGTTAACCGCTACAATGTAGCAAAATAATGAAAGCATAATTCTGTATATTATGCTGTATGATGTAGCAAAAGGAAAAAAGAATGCATGCAATTTGTGACGTGTATATGTTCTGTTACACACACACACACACACACTTTTTACCGTATTTTCCGGACTATAAGGCGCACATAAAATGCTGAGAATTTCTCAGAAATAGAAAGTGCGCCTTATAATCCGGTGCGCCTTATATATGAACCCGACAGTAAAGAGAGGGGTTCATACAGGATCCTTTACCTCTATCGTGGGCGGCAGGGGTCGGCGGCGGCATACCACAGCACACACCATGCTCCTCCCCCCCGTGCGCCTATGAATTTATTCTTCACTTGGGTTTTTACAGTATCCATAAATGGATTGAGCATTACGGCCACCGTAGTCAGGAGCCACACTGAGTGATACTTACAGCTCTGTGCGCAGGATCCTTGCAATATATCTGTGCTTTAGCGTTAACTATACCCACTACCCCAAAAAATGCCTCCTGTTAAGAGACATGCTTATGATGCAGGTTTAAAGCTTAAAGCTATAAGTTATGCAGTAGAGCATGGAAATAGGGCAGCTGCAAGAGAATTCAACATTAATGAATCCATGGTGCGTAAGTGGAGAAAACAAGAAGATGCCCTCCGCCAAGCAAAGAAGACCAAACTGAGTTTCCGAGGAAACAAAGCAAGGTGGCCACAGTTGGAGGACAAAATAGAACAGTGGGTTATGGAACAGAGAAACGCAGGTAGAAGCGTCTCCACTGTCTCTATTCGACTCAAAGCCACTGCTTTAGCACGTGACATGGAGATCAAGGACTTTCGAGGAGGTCCTTCATGGTGCTTTCGTTTCATGAAAAGGCGTCATCTCTCCATTCGCACCAGAACTACTGTGTGCCAGCAATTACCAAAGGATTATGAAGAGAAGCTGGCCATTTTCCGCACCTACTGCATAACCAAGATAAATGAAAAGAATATCCAGCCAGAACACATTATTAACATGGATGAGGTTCCCCTCACTTTCGATATCCCCGTAAACCGTACTGTTGAGAAAACAGGGACCAGTACGATATCTATACGTACCACAGGAAATGAGAAGTCATCTTTCACTGTAGTTCTCGCTTGTCAGGCTAATGGCCAGAAACTACCACCCATGGTAATTTTCAAGAGGAAGACTTTGCCTAAAGAAAATTTTCCTGCTGGTGTCATCATTAAGGCTAACCCAAAGGGCTGGATGGATGAGGAAAAGATGAGTGAGTGGCTGAAGGAGGTCTACGTCAAGAGACCGGGTGGCTTTTTTCACAAATCCCCATCCCTATTGGTCTGTGACTCGATGCGCGCCCACGTGACCGATACTGTCAAACCCAAGTGAAGAAAACTAATTCGGAGCTTGCTGTCATCCCTGGTGGATTAACCAAAGAGCTCCAGCCGCTAGATATCAGCATCAACAGGTCATTTAAAGTTAAATTGCGAGCTGCATGGGAGCATTGGATGACAGAAGGTGACCACACATTCACCAACACAGGGAGGCAACGCCGTGCGAGTTATGCCACTATGTGCCAGTGGATCGTGGATGCCTGGAAGAATGTATCAGTCTCCAGTGTCATCCGAGCTTTCAGGAAGGCTGGAATCACCACTGAAGAGCCTAGCAGCAGCAACGAGACCGACTCGGATAATAAAGAGGAGGACCCCATGCTTGATGCCGAACTCGCCCAACTGTTCAACTCCGACACTGAAGATGACGGATTTGATGGATTTCTGGTGGAGGAATGAACTGAAAAAGTACGGTAAACGTTTTGATTTGCAATTACAGCTGAACCAGTTGCAAGTTATTGTTAAAAAGTGTAATAAATTTTGACTTGCAGTCTGAGCAATGGTTTATTTAACGGTAATGTGCTGCGCCTTATAATCCAGTGCGCCTTATATATGAAACAAGATTGCTTATAAGGCGCTCATAGAAAGTGCGCCTTATAATCCGGTGCGCCTTATAATCTGGAAAATACGGTACGTAAAAAGTCTATAAGGGGAGGCCAAGGAACGGTTGGAGCCTCTCGAAAAAAACAAGACTCCCCCTGAAAATGTTTGATTGGCTGAAATAGTTTTTAATGGAGTCATCACGGCGTTAACTGCCACGCTTCATAATTTTAAATAGTCTTCAGTTAGCTAAAACATCAATTTCAATTTTAAGTAAGTCACTTAAAGCCCGGCTTAATCTTGCTGAAATGGATTTTTGTTAAAAAAAAAACCTCCAAAAGGTAAAAAGTAAGATTTCATAAATAAATGGATATTTCGGTTCTGTTTCATTTCTAGCTTCCAAAGTCGCGCAGAATACACAGAAAACAAAATGATTCCTTTTTGGTGCAAAGTTTCAATGTTGATCTTATCACCGTGGCAACCATTGACTTGGTTCTTCTGCTTAGACCATTCCTATGGTTGCTATGGTGATAGAACTGATAGAACATTCCATTGGTTCCAACGTTCCAAACGTAGCAGTTGCTCTCAGTACGTTGATCAAATTAAACTGACCCGTTATGGTCTGTATCTGGAACATGGTGTGGTTTGTGCGTTCGATTGCGAACATAATCTCTAGGTAGAGGTCGGCTTCATTTGCCTTACGTCCTCCACTACGTTTTCCTAATCCAACAAGTAATAAAAGCATCGTGAAGGTGCAGAGGCACCCCACGATTATCAGAAGAGTATCTAACATCTTCTCACTCGCCTGCTCTGCTGAGCAATGAGAAGTGACTGAGTTTCACCTGCTTTATATAACCTCCTATGATGACATCACAGAGGCTGATGATGCAATAGTGGGCGTGGCTGCATCAAGTGGGCGGGGTCTAAATCATTTCAGTTCCAACCACAAATGAGACAAGTCCCTTAAAGCCTGGCTTAATCTTACAGAAATGGATTTTTGTTTAATAAAAAAAAAACCCAAAAGGTAAAAAGTAATATTTCATAAATGGATATTTCGGTTCCGTTTGATTTCTGGCTTGAAAAGTCGCGCAGAATACACGGAAAACAAAATGATTCCTTTTTGGTGCAAAGTTTCAATGTTGATCTTATCACCATGGCAACCATTGACCTGGTTCTTCTGCTTAGACCATTCCTATGGTTGCTATGGTGATAGACCTGATAGAACATTCCATTGGTTCCAACGTTCCAAATGTAGCTGTTGCTCTCAGTACGTTGATATTGCCCTTGATCAAATTAAACTGACCCGTTATCTTAGAACATTAACTGATAATTGCTAAATATCATACGTTATTTGTGGGAAATAATAATATTTTTAAATAAACAGCATGAACTATACTAAATGTTAACAGAATTTTATTGACACGTTAAATTGGAAGTTCAGTTTACAGATAACATGAAAATCCTCTGGTGGAGGTCAGTGTAGGATGATGGTCTTGGACTCCATGGTGTAGCCAGCGAGACAAACAGGCAGATGATGCAATAATAGGCGTGGCTGAATCAAGTGGGCGGGGCCTAAATCATTTCAGTTCCAACCACAAATGAGACAAGTCGTTGGCAAAGCAGGCTCAGGAGGGCCAACCACATATCCATACATGCGTGGTAGAGCAGCTTGTCAGCGTAACTACCAACATGTCAAGATCATGTCACAGGTGCAATCTCACCTCTCAAAGTCCCTCAAATAAATATAAAATATATTTTCTCCATGTGAGTTTTTCCTCATATTACTATGGCATTTAATTCCACCATCTAAGCGTGCCGACCCTGGCATATGTTGTGTACAGTCACCTACATAGACCTCATGTTCAATCTACATGTATGTACAAACACATGTATGGGATACATTTATAAAGGCCTTTTAAGAAAATTTTGTTTCTGTTCCTTTCTTTTTTTAACTTGATTTGTTAGATATTGGGACATACTGGGGAAAATGTTTTATGTAAATACAAAAAGGAGCACATGGGAGAAGACGATACCTGAGTCTAAGTAGCAATAGGTAATATCTATAATGCTGGAAGTGAAAAGTTATCCTAGGATGAGTGATGTTATTAAGGTGAGGGTATTAAACATGCATGGGATAGACATACGGCTCCTGAATCTAAGACAAGACCAACGACTGATTAAGGTTTGAGTCTTTACAGCAGGAGAAACGGGCGAGTAGACGGGGGCCGAATGGGGCCGATCTGTCGGCAGGTTCCATGATTCTATAATATTAGATTTAAAAGAGCAAAATGCGCTATGCGTTGCTTTGAGACCCTTTGTATCATATTTGTTCAACATTGTGGCTTCACAGTCACCTGTTAACCGCTACAATGTAGCAAAATAATGAAAGCATAATTCTGTATATTATGCTGTATGATGTAGCAAAAGGAAAAAAGAATGCATGCAATTTGTGACATGTATATGTTCTGTTACACACACACACACACACACTTTTTACGTAAAAAGTCTATAAGGGGAGGCCAAGGAACGGTTGGAGCCTCTCGAAAAAAACAAGACTCCCCCTGAAAATGTTTGATTGGCTGAAATAGTTTTTAATGGAGTCATCACGGCGTTAACTGCCACGCTTCATAATTTTAAATAGTCTTCAGTTAGCTAAAACATCAATTTCAATTTTAAGTAAGTCACTTAAAGCCCGGCTTAATCTTGCTGAAATGGATTTTTGTTTAAAAAAAAACCTCCAAAAGGTAAAAAGTAAGATTTCATAAATGGATATTTCGGTTCTGTTTCATTTCTAGCTTCCAAAGTCGCGCAGAATACACAGAAAACAAAATGATTCCTTTTTGGTGCAAAGTTTCAATGTTGATCTTATCACCGTGGCAACCATTGACTTGGTTCTTCTGCTTAGACCTTTCCTATGGTTGCTATGGTGATAGAACTGATAGAACATTCCATTGGTTCCAACGTTCCAAACGTAGCAGTTGCTCTCAGTACGTTGATCAAATTAAACTGACCCGTTATGGTCTGTATCTGGAACATGGTGTGGTTTGTGCGTTCGATTGCGAACATAATCTCTAGGTAGAGGTCGGCTTCTTTTGCCTTTCGTCCTCCACTACGTTTTCCTAATCCAACAAGTAATAAAAGCATCGTGAAGGTGCAGAGGCACCCCACGATTATCAGAAGAGTATCTAACATCTTCTCACTCGCCTGCTCTGCTGAGCAATGAGAAGTGTCTGAGTTTCACCTGCTTTATATAACCTCCTATGATGACATCACAGAGGCTGATGATGCAATAGTGGGCGTGGCTGCATCAGGTGGGCGGGGTCTAAATCATTTCAGTTCCAACCACAAATGAGACAAGTCCCTTAAAGCCTGGCTTAATCTTACAGAAATGGATTTTTGTTTAATAAAAAAAAAAACAAAAGGTAAAAAGTAATATTTCATAAATGGATATTTCGGTTCTGTTTCATTTCTGGCTTGAAAAGTCGCGCAGAATACACGGAAAACAAAATGATTCCTTTTTGGTGCAAAGTTTCAATGTTGATCTTATCACCATGGCAGCCATTGACCTGGTTCTTCTGCTTAGACCATTCCTATGGTTGCTATGGTGATAGACCTGATAGAACATTCCATTGGTTCCAACGTTCCAAATGTAGCTGTTGCTCTCAGTACGTTGATCAAATTAAACTGACCCGTTATCTTAGAACATTAACTGATAATTGCTAAATATCATACGTTATTTGTGGGAAATAATAATATTTTGAAATAAACAGCATGAACTATACTAAATGGTAACAGAATTTTATTGACACGTTAAATTGGAAGTTCAGTTTACAGATAACATGAAAATCCTCTGGTGGAGGTCAGTGTAGGATGATGGTCTTGGACTCCATGGTGTAGCCAGCGAGACAAACAGGCAGATGATGCAATAATAGGCGTGGCTGAATCAAGTGGGCGGGGCCTAAATCATTTCAGTTCCAACCACAAATGAGACAAGTCGTTGGCAAAGCAGGCTCAGGAGGGCCAACCACATATCCATACATGCGTGGTAGAGCAGCTTGTCAGCGTAACTACCAACATGTCAAGATCATGTCACAGGTGCAATCTCACCTCTCAAAGTCCCTCAAATAAATATAAAATATATTTTCTCCATTTGAGTTTTTCCTCATATTACTATGGCATTTAATTCCACCATCTAAGCGTGCCGACCCTGGCATATGTTGTGTACAGTCACCTACATAGACCTCATGTTCAATCTACATGTATGTACAAACACATGTATGGGATACATTTATAAAGGCCTTTTAAGAAAATTTTGTTTCTGTTCCTTTCTTTTTTTAACTTGATTTGTTAGATATTGGGACATACTGGGGAAAATGTTTTATGTAAATACAAAAAGGAGCACATGGGAGAAGACAATACCTGAGTCTAAGTAGCAATAGGTAATATCTATAATGCTGGAAGTGGAAAGTTATCCTAGGATGAGTGATGTTATTAAGGTGAGGGTATTAAACATGCATGGGATAGACATACGGCTCCTGAATCTAAGACAAGACCAACGACTGATTAAGGTTTGAGTCTTTACAGCAGGAGAAACGGGCGAGTAGACGGGGGCCGAATGGGGCCAATCTGTCGGCAGGTTCCATGATTCTATAACATTAGATTTAAAAGAGCAAAATGCGCTATGCGTTGCTTTGAGACCCTTTGTATCATATTTGTTCAACATTGTGGCTTCACAGAGTCACCTGTTAACCGCTACAATGTAGCAAAATAATGAAAGCATAATTCTGTATATTATGCTGTATGATGTAGCAAAAGGAAAAAAGAATGCATGCAATTTGTGACGTGTATATGTTCTGTTACACACACACACACACTTTTTACGTAAAAAGTCTATAAGGGGAGGCCAAGGAACGGTTGGAGCCTCTCGAAAAAAACAAGACTCCCCCTGAAAATGTTTGATTGGCTGAAATCGTTTTTAATGGAGTCATCACGGCGTTAACTGCCACGCTTCATAATTTTAAATAGTCTTCAGTTAGCTAAAACATCAATTTCAATTTTAAGTAAGTCACTTAAAGCCCGGCTTAATCTTGCTGAAATGGATTTTTGTTTAAAAAAAAACCTCCAAAAGGTAAAAAGTAATATTTCATAAATGGATATTTCGGTTCTGTTTCATTTCTAGCTTCCAAAGTCGCGCAGAATACACAGAAAACAAAATGATTCCTTTTTGGTGCAAAGTTTCAATGTTGATCTTATCACCGTGGCAACCATTGACTTGGTTCTTCTGCTTAGACAATTCCTATGGTTGCTATGGTGATAGAACTGATAGAACATTCCATTGGTTCCAACGTTCCAAACGTAGCAGTTGCTCTCAGTACGTTGATCAAATTAAACTGACCCGTTATGGTCTGTATCTGGAACATGGTGTGGTTTGTGCGTTCGATTGCGAACATAATCTCTAGGTGGAGGTCGGCTTCATTTGCCTTTCGTCCTCCACTACGTTTTCCTAATCCAACAAGTAATAAAAGCATCGTGAAGGTGCAGAGGCACCCCACGATTATCAGAAGAGTATCTAACATCTTCTCACTCGCCTGCTCTGCTGAGCAATGAGAAGTGTCTGAGTTTCACCTGCTTTATATAACCTCCTATGATGACATCACAGAGGCTGATGATGCAATAGTGGGCGTGGCTGCATCAAGTGGGCGGGGTCTAAATCATTTCAGTTCCAACCACAAATGAGACAAGTCCCTTCAAGCCTGGCTTAATCTTACAGAAATGGATTTTTGTTTACTAAAAAAAAAACAAAAGGTAAAAAGTAATATTTCATAAATGGATATTTAGGTTCTGTTTCATTTCTGGCTTGAAAAGTCGCGCAGAATACACGGAAAACAAAATGATTCCTTTTTGGTGCAAAGTTTCAATGTTGATCTTATCACCATGGCAACCATTGACCTGGTTCTTCTGCTTAGACCATTCCTATGGTTGCTATGGTGATAGACCTGATAGAACATTTCATTGGTTCCAACGTTCCAAATGTAGCTGTTGCTCTCAGTACGTTGATATTGCCCTTGATCAAATTAAACTGACCCGTTATCTTAGAACATTAACTGATAATTGCTAAATATCATACGTTATTTGTGGGAAATAATAATATTTTTAAATAAACAGCATGAACTATACTAAATGTTAACAGAATTTTATTGACATGTTAAATTGGAAGTTCAGTTTACAGATAACATGAAAATCCTCTGGTGGAGGTCAGTGTAGGATGATGGTCTTGGACTCCATGGTGTAGCCAGCGAGACAAACAGGCAGATGATGCAATAATAGGCGTGGCTGAATCAAGTGGGCGGGGCCTAAATCATTTCAGTTCCAACCACAAATGAGACAAGTCGTTGGCAAAGCAGGCTCAGGAGGGCCAACCACATATCCATACATACGTGGTAGAGCAGCTTGTCAGCGTAACTACCAACATGTCAAGATCATGTCACAGGTGCAATCTCACCTCTCAAAGTCCCTCAAATAAATATAAAATATATTTTCTCCATTTGAGTTTTTCCTCATATTACTATGGCATTTAATTCCACCATCTAAGCGTGCCGACCCTGGCATATGTTGTGTACAGTCACCTACATAGACCTCATGTTCAATCTACATGTATGTACAAACACATGTATGGGATACATTTATAAAGGCCTTTTAAGAAAATTTTGTTTCTGTTCCTTTCTTTTTTTAACTTGATTTGTTAGATATTGGGACATACTGGGGAAAATGTTTTATGTAAATACAAAAAGGAGCACATGGGAGAAGACAATACCTGAGTCTAAGTAGCAATAGGTAATATCTATAATGCTGGAAGTGAAAAGTTATCCTAGGATGAGTGATGTTATTAAGGTGAGGGTATTAAACATGCATGGGATAGACATACGGCTCCATGGACTTAGGTGGATTGTAAAGAGATCCTGCCCCAGAAAACTGCGCAAGTTTTTCAAAAGACTGAAAACAGCTTGCACTAACACCGCAAAAAGGAGTACGGATCAGAGCAAGGAGCACTCGGCCAGTAGAGTCCCTGTCCTCAAAAAGAAGAAAGAGAGTAGCAATACTCAGGAAGAAAGAGGGAGAGCGAGGAAGAGGACCAAACATACTCCTAAAGAGAGGGAGGAGAGCAGCCTGTGTGAGAGGGCAAAGGACACAACGCCCCAGAACCAGCACAGGCAGCTCCGAACATGACAAAAAGTGGTGTAGATACAGCGAGAAAAGCAGCCAGAATCTGAGGCAGCAGGAGAAAGAAAGAGCAGAGGAACATCTGGAGGAGCGCAGAAGGGGAAAGGTTCCAATGAAAAGACGCAGGAGTATGGAGGAAAGCAGTCTTAATGCGAAACGATTTCGGAGCCTTCTCCCCATGACGCTCTCCGGCTTTACCTTCCATTCAGTACTAGGAGAAGGATCATTTGGAAAGGTCATGCTGGCTTCTGTACCTAGAAAAGATTCCATGGTAGCGGTAAAAAGCCATCCGCAAGAAAGCCATAAACCCCCAAGATTTACTGAAAGAGAGGAGGATGCTGGAGATGGCTCGAGACAGCCCGTTCCTGTGTCACGGATATGCAGCCTTCCAAACCGAGAGCTGCGTATTATTTGCGATGGAATATATGGCTGGTGGAAGCCTCAAGTCATATATGAACAGGGTGGGCTGCCTCACCGACACCACAGCTGCATTTTATTCAGCTGAAATCATCTGTGGCATCCAGTTCCTCCACTCTCGGGGCGTTATACATCGAGACCTGAAGCCGGACAACATCTTGCTTGACGGAGAGGGCCATGCGAAGATCTGCGATTTCGGTCTTGTTGCAGAAGGTATTTTTGGAACAGCAGAAGCAGAAGGAGAATGTGGAACATTCTTGTACATGGCCCCGGAAATACATGAGAACCAAGCATACGGTGTTGCTGTGGACTGGTGGTCCTTTGGGGTGATTCTATTCCAGATGCTTAACGGGGCTTTACCATTCTATATAATCTATTCCATTTTACATGAAAGACCTCGGTATATCAAACAGCTCTCTGAAGAAGCTGGTGACATGTTGAAGCATCTTTTGAGGAAAGATCCTCAGTATCGCCTCTCGACTGCAGGATGTATTAAGCAGCATCCATTCTTCCAGAACATTGAGTGGGAGGATATTGAGAGCTGCCTTTCAACTCCCCCGTACCAGCCATCAACACCAAATCTCCGCTTGCAGACACTCCAAGAGATTCCATTAGTTTTGGACACCACAGAGGACTCATCATCTTATATGTCCTCTTCATGTGACATGTCCTCTGCATCTTGCACGTCCTCTTCATCAGGCAGCCAGAGTCTCTCTGGCTTTTCCTTTGTCACTCCAGACTGGATGGCCTGAAGGATGGACGGAGCCCTGGCCAAGTGTATCAAGATCGGTGGTTTCCAATTAACATCATAAAATCAGAATAAATTTGAGAAACACCTGCATTTTTTGTTATTGTTTCCTTCATGTTGTATAACTACAGGTACCATTGTTCACAGATCGCTCTACATGGCTGGGACCTTACTACAGAGCTTCTGCTTTTAAGATGTCATACACAGATTGTGTATTGTAAAACTGGATTTTAAGTAATCCACTTTATGTGGGCCCAATGTAATTTAAGTCATGTGATAGCATACCCTATAATTTCTAAAGGTTTCTATTTTCCCATAATAAGCAAATTATAGATTTTGAAATAACACCCACTACTCAGCGTTCAACCGTTATTACTGTTGTCCTTCGATTCCTTAGCATGTCTTTAATAACTTTCAAGTACTAATCCATCACATCCTTCCTCGGCATCTCTTATTTCCAGGACTGAGCCCGGTATCATTGGACCTTGAATGACGCATTTTGGACCCCTCCAATATGAATATATATTTCACTATGGATGTGTTAATGCCATTACCCTGACAGCCGTGCCAGCCAGTAACAATGTACTATCAACCTTATTGCCGTTGCACATTAGACCAATAGCTTGCAATCGCCAAACAGAAATGGCTCATCGGTAGTTGTTATCCTTAATTTCTGCCCATATGTAGTCTATGAAATAGGCATATTAAGGGGCAGGGGCCTTACCAAAAAGTTTGATTCAGTGGCCTATTGATGATCTATGTACATGGGGAAATGTTTACAAGCATCATGTTTTTCATAATCGATTAGTTGGACGATTATTGTTTCGATTAATCGGATAAAAAAATAAATGTCAATTTTTCATGTATGTAAAATAATTTATTAAACAAACAGGATGTTAAAAACAAACAGCAGAAAAAAAACAACTTTTTTATTTCCCAACCTGCCCCCCCAGTTATGCACATTTGAGCCCAGGCTTGCCACACTGCCTGCCAGATATGCCACATACCCCCAGATATGCCACCCTATATGCCTTATACCCTCTGATATGCCACTGTGAACCGTGATATGCCGTTCCGTCCTCCCCAGATATGCCTTATACCCCAGTATGCCTTATACCCCCAGATATGCCATTCCGTCCTCCCCAGATATGCCCTCATAGATTCAGACTCGTTCACAGCACACTGACACAATACTTTTATAAATAAGTACTGGGTTAATCTTCACTGTCCCCAGGATTTAGATTCCCTTTAGTCTGTCCCCCTTTACCTCTAACTGCGCCTTAAGTTAACTTTATTAAATAAAATGAACCCCCAGTCCTCAGCATTAAATTAACCCTAAAGACCCCATTAACCATAACTGCCCCTAAATTAACTTGTAATACCCCATCAGCCACAACTGCCCCTAAATTAGCAATAAACAAAAGGGGGGGGGCAAACTGAGGGGAATCAAAATCCGTGGGGCAGTGAAGATTAACCCTGTATTTATTTATAAAAGTATTGTGTTTTTTTATTCTGCTGTTTGTTTTTAACATCCCACGTTAATTAAATTATTTTAAATACATGAATTTTTTTTTTATCCGATTAATCGAAAAAATAATCGTCCAACTAATCGATTATGGAAATAATAGTTAGTTGCAGCCCTATAATCGGTTAGTTGGCAGATTATTTTTTTGATTAATCGAATAAAAAAAGTAAATGTAAATTTTTCATTTATTTAAAATAATTCAATAAACAAGATGTTAAAAACAAATAGCAGAATAAAAAAACTTTGATAAAAATGCATTTCTTGTTTTAATTTCCCAACCTGCCCCCCCCCATATTTGAGCCCAGGCTTGCCACACTGCCTCCAAGATATGCCACTCTGCCCTCCCCACATATGCTTAATATACCCTATACGCCTTATACCCCCTGATATGCTTTATACCCCCAGATATCCCATAGTGCCCTCAGACTCGTTCGCAGACTCGTTACAGCACACTGACAATACTTTTATAAATAAATACAGGATTAATCTTCACTGCCCCCAGGATTTAGATGCCCCTTCGTTTACCCCCCTTTACCTCTAACAGCACTGTAAGCAGGGCTGCAACTATCGATTAGTTGGCCGATTATTTTTCGATTTATCGGATAAAAAAAATGTAAATTTTTCATTTATTTCAAATAATTTCATAGGATGTTAAAAACAAATGGCAGAATAAAAAAAAAAAAAACCTTGATAAAAATGCATTTCTTGTTTTTATTTCCCAACCTGGCCCCCCAGTTATGCACTTTTGAGCCCAGGCTTGCCATACTGCCTCCTAGATATGCCACAATGCCTCCCAGACATGCCTTATATACCCTATATGCCTTATACCCCGATATGTCACTCCGTCCTCCCCAAGTATGCCGTATACCCCTCTGATATCCCATAGTGCACTCATAGATTTGCAGACTCGTTCACAGTCAATACTTTTATAAATAAATAAAGGGTTAATCTTCACTGCCCCCAGGATTTAGATTCCCCTCAGTTTGCCCCCCCTTACCTCTAACTGCACCTTAAGTTAACCTCATTAACTTAATTAAATTAACCCTCAGTGCTCAGCATTAAATTAATCCTGAAGAGAAGACCCCATTAACCATAACTGCCCCTAAATTAGCCCTAAACACCACATTAACTATAACTGCCCCTAAATTAACCCTAAACACCCCATCAACCACAAATGCCCCTAAATTAACCCTAAACACACCATTAACTATAACTGTCCCTAAATTAACCCCAAACACCCCATTAACTATAACTGCCCCTAAATTAACCCTGAAGACCCCATCAACCACAACTGCCCCTAAATTAACCCCTTTCAACAGCCCAAATATTAACGTTATACTCACAGGACGCTATAGGAAATGGGAGGGACTGGTAAGTAGGAACTGCTGTGGGTCACAAACAGATTATAAAACGAGGGGTATTTTTCAGAGCATTTGCTCTGAAAAAACACTTGTTTTATAATCGTTAAAAGCCAATTCAACGAAACGATAATTAGTTGGCAACGATTTTCATTATCGATTAGTTGTTGCAGCCCTAACCGTAAGTTACCCTTATTAAATTGATTAAGTTAACTCTTCAGTCCTCAGCATTAAATTAACCCTAAAGACCCCAATAACCATAACTGCCCCTAAATTAACCCTAAAGACCCCATCAACCATAAACAAATGGCAGAATAAAAAAACCTTGATAAAATGCATTTCTTGTTTTTATTTCCCAACCTGGCCCCCCAGTTATGAACCATTGGTTGATGGCAGACGAGCCCCCTGCTGGCGACCAATAGAGTCGCTCGTACAGACTTTTAAACTCCTGGTGCCGTGACTTGGCCAGGAGAGACCGCTGGTCTCCCTGCTCTATCAGTTAAATGTCCGTACGAACGACCAATAAAGCCGCTTGTGCGGACATTTAACTGATAGAGCAGGAGACCAGCGGTCTCTCCCGGCCAACTTACGGCACCAGGAGTTTAAAAGTCTGTACGAGCGACCAATAGAGTCGCTCGTACAGACTTTTAAAATCCTGGTGCCGTAAGTTGGCTGGGAGAGACCCCTTGGCGCATCAAATGAGGGGCTGCATGTATTAGTAGCACAAGACTGGAGTGCACATGACAAATTAACTTGCTGCTTTTAATTTCTTTTTTGTAAGTGTGATATTCACTTATTTGTTTTGCACGTCAGATTTGTGATACAAATACAAATAAGACCTCATTTGCTGCAGTTAGGGGTGTAGTTTCTAAAAATATATAGTTTTGTTGGCATATTTTACCATCCCAGGCAGCTAGAGCTGTTTAATTGATGGCAGCCATGCATTAAATTTAAAGATGTCTTTTGTGATAGTCTAGTAAATTGACCTTTTAGCAATAAAATATTAGAAAAACAGTCTACGGTTCTAAATTCCTGTTTATTTTAGACTGGTTACCTACTACAAATATTAAGCAACACAGGTTTTGATATTAGAGTTTAGAAAAATAAAATTACAAACTAGTTTTTATTGAGTCAGAAGTGAAAAAAATACACTTTTTTCCCCCATTTTTGGCTTTATTTTTCAAACCTAATGAGACATACACGTATAAAAATGGTATATTTGGAATCTGCTGGGTGCGCTGAAAAACAATATATGGTTTGTATAGTTTATTCCCAATAAATGTACTTCTAAACGTGTTTAACCCCTTCAGGACCGGGATTTTGATACTAACATGTCTCTAAAGGACTGGAGACGTTTTTGTGTTTTTGCTGTTTTTCTTCAACTCTAATTTCTCTCTTATCAATTAGTGCACCCACACAAATCATACAAGTACGGCTTTCTTTAGGGTTAAATTAAACCTAAAGACCCCATCAGCCATAACTGCAACTAAATTATCGCTCAACACCCCATTAGCCATAACTGCCCCTCACATTCAGAGAGCATAACAACATTGAGAATCTGCCAGTTTAAGAGTAACTTGTAACTGCCCATCTGAGTAACTACATTTAACACCAAGATGAAATCCTTTAAAACGTTTGTAAATCAGAGGGTATTTCAATCCATCACTTTGAAAGGGTGGTGGGTAAGTGGAATAGTGTCCCAAGAGAAGAGGCAGAGGTTAATGCAGTGAGAGGACAGAGTCTTGAAAAACAGACAGATTAGGTGGGCTGCATGGATCATATCTGCTGTCAAATTCTATTTCTAATTTGAAGAAGACCTTCCAGGTCTCTGTCAATGCAGGTGCTCCATAAGATTACGACGACAACTATGATTTGGTTCTCACGAGCTTGTGGGGACTAAAGGCACAAAACATCAAGAGGTAGACAACACGTAGGTGGGGAGAACATCTGAGCAGAGTAAGAACAGTTAAATAGCCTCCAACCACCACTGCTAGCCTCCAAACACCACTGCTAGCCTCCAAACACAACTATCAATCCTACAACCTGTAGATCTACCAGCTTATTGAACCTCCACACAATGTGACAACGGAAACTCCTCAAAACCTAGCATGTTAATGCATAATGCCAACAACAACATGAAACCCACATGTTGTGCACTAAATGGAAAAGTCCCTAGACAATGACACAACAGTGGGAATACCAGACCCTAAAGCTATTACTGTGGGCAAGAAAAAAATTCCCCACTGGACCATAATATTAACAGTGCAGTAGTGTCATGTATACCCCCCTCTATAACGTCTTACAATAGGGAAAGATGTTACTGTGGAAATTTAAAGATATAGCGCCTCAAATATTAGCCCATTGGTTAAAAACTGACATTTTTCATTCTATATGGGGTAAAAAAGAATTACCCCATTATACTGATATATTTACACTCCATATTCCTCACTTATCCCCCTACAATATCTTACAATATGATATAAATTTACTGTGGAAATTTTAAGATATAGAGCCCCAAATATCAGCCTATTGCTAAGAAACTGGCATGTTTCAAAATTCTATAAGGGGTAAATCTCCATTCAACCAATATATTTACACTACCATATATCTCACACACATCCGCCTCTATAATATCTTACAATATGGTATTACTAAACTGGAAATATTAAGATATTGCGCCC
The DNA here is from genome assembly GCF_027358695.1 of Spea bombifrons. Taxonomy (NCBI): domain Eukaryota; kingdom Metazoa; phylum Chordata; class Amphibia; order Anura; family Pelobatidae; genus Spea; species Spea bombifrons. Next base: position 50,829,338 of record NC_071088.1, read on the forward strand.
AAATATGAGCCCAGTAGTTACTGATATTTTTCAATATTCTATATGGGTTAAAAAACAAACAAAAAAAGACAAACAATGCAGTGTCACACATACCCTCCCACTGTTAATATCTTACAATGTGGAAAGATTTTACTGTGTAAACTTACAGATACAGCATCCCAAATATCAACTCAGTAGTTAGAAACTGACATTTTTCAACATTCTACATGGGGTAAAAAAAAAAATTCTTCATTGGACCGATATAATTATACCACATATACCTCACACACAAATCCCTACAATATCTTACAAAATGGCATTTTACTGTGGACATGTAAAGATATAGCGCCACAAATATCTGCCCAGTAGTTAGAAACTGACATTTTTCAATTTTCTATATGGGTAAAAAGCATCGCATATACCCTCCTCTGTAATATCTTACAATATAAAAAGATCTAACTGTGGAAATGTAAAGGTATTTGGCTTCCATGCCTACAGGAGTCATCAAAGGGCTTGTGGGGGCTCGTTTTTGCTGTTGCTGGTCTGCCCGGGCATCCAGACAGACCACCAGCAGCAGAGCCCCGCACAAAACGGGAATTAACCCCTAAAATGCCGCCATTGCGGCATTGAAGGGGTTACCGCTGCACTGTCACTCTCATGGAGCTATCAGGCAGCAGGGGGGTGTTGTGTCAGGTCCCCACACTTGTGTGGGGACCCAATCAACACACCACCCCCTTCCCTGAAGCTGCCTGTGGCATCTGAAAACGCGATTGCTGGTTTTCCAGCAACCACGTTTTCAGCCTACAGCAGCAGCAGCGCCCCCTTGTGGTGACGCAGCCTCTTACATCCACAATTTTTTCACAAAATGTTTAAGGCTGACAAACACCTAGGCGCCAGGACAAAATTCTGTCGCCATGGCGAACTGGCGCCTGGGATTTGTCGAGCCCTGACATACACACATACCCACATACATATGCACATAAACGCATACACATACCCACCTGTATACATACATATGCACATAAACACATACCCACCTGTATACATACATATGCACATACACATACCCACCTGTATACATACATATGCACATATACACAAACCCACCTGTATACATACATATGCACATAAACACACACCACCTGTATACATACATATGCACATAAACATATGCACATACCCACCTGTATACATACATATGCACGTAAACATATACACATAACCACATGTATACATACATATGCACATAAACATATACACATAACCACATGTATACATACATATGCACATAAACATATAGACATACCCACATGTATACATACATATGCACATACCCACCTGTATACATACATATGCACATATACACAAACCCACCTGTATACATACATATGCACACAAACACACACCACCTGTATACATACATATGCACATAAACATATGCACATACCCACCTGTATACATACATATGCACGTAAACATATACACATAACCACATGTATACATACATATGCACATAAACATATACACATAACCACATGTATACATACATATGCACATAAACATATAGACACACCCACATGTATACATGCATATGCACGTAAACATACACATACCCACCTGTATACATACATATGCACATACCCACCTGTATACATACATATGCACATAAACACACACCACCTGTATACATACATATGCACGTAAACATACACATACCCACATGTATACATGCACATGCACGTAAACATATACACATACCCACATGTATACATACATATGCACATATACACAAACCCACCTGTATACATACATATGCACATAAACATATGCACATACCCACATGTATACATACATATGCACCTACCCACCTGTATACATACATATGCACATATACACAAACCCACCTGAATACATACATATGCACATAAACACACACACACACACACACATGTATACATACATATGCACATAAACACACACCACCTGTATACATACATATGCACGTAAACATACACATACCCACATGTATACATGCATATGCACGTAAACATATGCACATACCCACCTGTATACATACATACATGCACGTAAACATACACACATGTATACATACATATGCACATAAACACACACACACACCACCTGTATACATACATATGCACGTAAGCATACACACCCACATGTATACATGCATATGCACGTAAACATACACATACCCACATGTATACATACATATATGCACGTAAACATACACATACCCACATGTATACATACATATGCAGATACCCACCTGTATACATACATATGCACATATACACAAACCCACCTGTATACATACATATGCACACAAACACACACCACCTGTATACATACATATGCACATAAACATATGCACATACCCACCTGTATACATACATATGCACGTAAACATATACACATAACCACATGTATACATACATATGCACATAAACATATACACATAACCACATGTATACATACATATGCACATAAACATATAGACACACCCACATGTATACATGCATATGCACGTAAACATACACATACCCACCTGTATACATACATATGCACATACCCACCTGTATACATACATATGCACATAAACACACACCACCTGTATACATACATATGCACGTAAACATACACATACCCACATGTATACATGCACATGCACGTAAACATATACACATACCCACATGTATACATACATATGCACATATACACAAACCCACCTGTATACATACATATGCACATAAACATATGCACATACCCACATGTATACATACATATGCACCTACCCACCTGTATACATACATATGCACATATACACAAACCCACCTGAATACATACATATGCACATAAACACACACACACACACACACACATGTATACATACATATGCACATAAACACACACCACCTGTATACATACATATGCACGTAAACATACACATACCCACATGTATACATGCATATGCACGTAAACATATACACATACCCACCTGTATACATACATACATGCACGTAAACATACACACATGTATACATACATATGCACATAAACACACACACACACCACCTGTATACATACATATGCACGTAAGCATACACACCCACATGTATACATGCATATGCACGTAAACATACACATACCCACATGTATACATACATATATGCACGTAAACATACACATACCCACATGTATACATACATATGCAGATACCCACCTGTATACATACATATGCACATATACACAAACCCACCTGTATACATACATATGCACATAAACACACACACATGTATACATACATATGCGCATAAACACACACCACCTGTATACATACATATGCACGTAAACATACACACCCACATGTATACATGCATATGCACGTAAACATACACATACCCACCTGTATACATACATATGCACATACCCACCTGTATACATACATATGCACATATACACAAACCCACCTGTATAAATACATATGCACATAAACACACACCACCTGTATACATACATATGCACGTAAACATACACATACCCACATGTATGCATACATATGCACATAAACATAGACATACCCACCTGTATACATACATATGCACATATACACAAACCCACCTGTATACATACATATGCACATAAACATACACACATGTATACATAAACATACCCACATGTATACATACATATGCACAAACATACCCACCAATAAACATACATATGCACATTCACATAGATACATACATATGCACGTAAACATATACACATAACCACATGTATACATACATATGCAGATAAACATATAGACATACCCACATGTATACATACATATGCACATACCCACTTGTATACATACATATGCATATACACACACCACCTGTATACATACATATGCACGTAAACATACACATACCCACCTGTGTACATACATATATGCACGTAAACATACACATACCCACATGTATACATACATATGCACATATACACAAACCCACCTGTATACATACATATGCACGTAAACATATAGACATACCCACCTGTATACATACATATGCACCTACCCACCTGTATACATACATATGCACATAAACATACACACATGTATACATACATATGCACAGAAACACACACACATGTATACATACATATGCACATAAACACACACCACCTGTATACATACATATGCACGTAAACATACACATACCCACATGTATACATGCATATGCACGTAAACATATACACATACCCACCTGTATGCATACATATGCACATAAACATAGACATACCCACCTGTATACATACATATGCACATATACACAAACCCACCTGTATACATACATATGCACATAAACATACACACATGTATACATAAACATACCCACATGTATACATACATATGCACAAACATACCCACCAATAAACATACATATGCACATTCACATAGATACATACATATGCACGTAAACATATACACATAACCACATGTATACATACATATGCACATAAACATATAGACATACCCACATGTATTACATACATATGCACATACCCACCTGTATACATACATATGCATATACACACACCACCTGTATACATACATATGCACGTAAACATACACATACCCACCTGTGTACATACATATATGCACGTAAACATACACATACCCACATGTATACATACATATGCACATATACACAAACCCACCTGTATACATACATATGCACGTAAACATATAGACATACCCACCTGTATACATACATATGCACCTACCCACCTGTATACATACATATGCACATAAACATACACACATGTATACATACATATGCACAGAAACACACACACATGTATACATACATATGCACATAAACACACACCACCTGTATACATACATATGCACTTAAACATACACATGCCCACATGTATACATGCATATGCACGTAAACATATACACATACCCACCTGTATACATACATATATGCACATAAACATACACATACCCACATGTATACATACATATGCACATACCCACCTGTTTACATACATATGCACATATACACAAACCCACCTGTATACATACATATGCACATACACATACACACATGTATACATACATATGCACATACACACATGTATACAAAGATATGCACATAAACACACACCACCTGTATACATACATATGCACGTAAACATACACACCCAAATGTATACATGCATATGCACGTAAACATATACACATACCCACCTGTATACATACATATATGCACGTAAACATACACATACCCACATGTATACATACATATGCTCATACCCACCTGTATACATACATATGCACATATACACAAACTCACCTGTATACATACATATGCACATAAACACACACCACACTTATGCACGTAAACATACACATACCCACATGTATACATGCATATGCACGCATACATGCATATGCACGTAAACATATACACATACCCACCTGTATGCATACATATGCACATAAACATAGACATACCCACCTGTATACATACATATGCACATATACACAAACCCACCTGTATACATACATATGCACATAAACATACACACATGTATACATAAACATACCCACATGAATACATACATATGCACAAACATACCCACCAATAAACATACATATGCAAAATCACATATATACATACATACACATTACCTAAAACTGGGAAAGACTCCTTACTGCATTAGGCTTTAAACTTTACCCCTTTTTTAGCATCTCTGGACATCTTACAAATACTTACTGCGCCCTCGCTGCCAGGAAGCTCCCATGGAAGCCGGCCTCCCCGGTGTGTTTCTGTTGGTTATAAGAGGATAAGATGGGCTCCTCCTGGACCCGTTTCCACTTGAAAAAGGCTCCACGTGGCATCCTGCGCTTACTGGTTTTTCCTGGCATCACCACTCAGCCCTGGTAGCATCTGCTGTACCGGATTATGAAGCCCATGTAAGTGCGACATGCGTTCTCTTCACTTCTGACAGGAATCTAGAACAGCGTCCATGTCCTGCTGCGCAGCAACTAAATCAGGGGCTGTGTAAGTCCTCAGTAGCCATTCAAATCTTCAGACCTCCTCCCTGCCGGATCCTGGTTGAAGAGGAAGCTACTAGAAACTTCCACCTCTGCTTATATACCTTCTACATGGCTGTAAACATGACCAATGAATGAGAAGGAATCAAAGCATCCCTGCATAGGCCAACCATCCTATCCCCCTTTTCTCATTGGTCCAAGAAGGCCCAATCCTGGGAAGTAGAAATACACAGAAATACATCAGTCACTCAGGCTTTATAACTGAAATAAACTTTAAAACATCATTAAATTCAAAGTGCTATAAAGTTAACCATGCTTAAAAAAATGACATATTACCATATTTGCTCGATTATAAGATGACCCCCCCAAAATCTGAATATTAGTTTAGGAAAAAAGAAAAAGGCTGAATGTAAGATGACCCTGTAGGAAAAAAGTGTTCCTAGTAAATGTTAATTCATGTAAACTATTTTTTTTAATAAAATCTATGATTGAGAAAAAAATTTTGTTTTTATTTCCTTTTATTTTTCAACCCGCCCCGTTATGCACATCTGCACCCAGGCTTCCCACTCCTATATGTCACTGTGCCCCATGATATGCCTTTTAGCCCTCTATATGCAACATAACATACACACATACCCACCTGTATACATACGCACATAAACAGACATACCCACCTGTATACATACATATGCACATAAACATATAGACATACCCACCTGTATACATATGTACATAAAACATATACCCACTTGTAAACACACACCACCTGCATACATACATATGCACGTCAACATACACATACCCACATGTATACATGCATATGCACGTAAACATATACACATACCCACCTGTATGCACACATATGCACATATACACAAACCCACCTGTATACATACATATGCACATAAACATACCCACATGTATACATACATATGCACAAACATACCCAGGGCCGGCCCTACAATGGAGCCGACTGGGGCAATTGCTCCAGGCGGCACTTTTGAAGGGGCGGCACTTTGCCGCCCCAAGCGCTTTAGCGTTTTTTTTTTAAGCGGATGAGAGAGAGGGGCGCCGAGTGGTTTTCGCTTACCCGCTCGGCGCTTCTCTCTCTCCTCTGCAGCGAGTCTCCCTGTTCGGTCTCGGTGCCGGTTTGTAATGCCGAGCACCGGAAGTGACGTCAATTTCCGGCGCTCAGCATTACAAGCCGGCACCGTGGCAGAGCAGGGAGACTCGCTGCATGACTGTTTAAAGTTAAGTACCTTTAAACAGGGGGGGTTAGGGTAGATAATGGCGTCGGCGAAATTTAAAATGGTGCCCCCCGGTGTCGGTGGGGGGGGGTGGCATTTTAAACTTCGCCCCAGGCGGCATTTAGTCTTGGGCCGGCCCTGAACACACCCACCAATAAACATACATATGCACATTCACATAGATACATACATATGCACGTAAACATATACACATAACCACATGTATACATACATATGCACATAAACATATACACATAACCACATGTATACATATATATGCACATAAACATATAGACATACCCACATGTATACATACATATGCACATACCCACCTGTATACATACATATGCACATATACACAAACCCACCTGTATATATACATATGCACATAAACACACACCACCTGTATACATACATATGCACGTAAACATAGACATACCCACATGTATACATGCATATGCACGTAAACATATACACATACCCACATGTATACATACATATGCACATATACACAAACCCACCTGTATACATACATATGCACGTAAACATATAGACATACCCACATGTATACATACATATGCACCTACCCACCTGTATACATACATATGCACATATACACAAACCCACCTGTATACATACATATGCACATAAACACACACACACACACATGTATACATACATATGCACATAAACACACACCACCTGTATACATACATATGCACGTAAACATACACATACCCACATGTATACATGCATATGCACGTAAACATATACACATACCCACCTGTATACATACATACATGCACGTAAACATACACACATGTATACATACATATGCACATAAACACACACACACACACACACCACCTGTATACATACATATGCACGTAAACATACACACCCACATGTATACATGCATATGCACGTAAACATACACATACCCACATGTATACATACATATATGCACGTAAACATACACATACCCACATGTATACATACATATGCAGATACCCACCTGTATACATACATATGCACATATACACAAACCCACCTGTATACATACATATGCACATAAACACACACACATGTATACATACATATGCACATAAACACACACCACCTGTATACATACATATGCACGTAAACATACACACCCACATGTATACATGCATATGCACGTAAACATACACATACCCACCTGTATACATACATATGCACATACCCACATGTATACATACATATGCACATAAACACACACCACCTGTATACATACATATGCACGTAAACATACACATACCCACATGTATGCATACATATGCACATAAACATACACACATGTATACATAAACATACCCACCTGTATACATACATATGCACGTAAACATACACATACCCACATGTATACATGCATATGCACGTAAACATATACACATACCCACCTGTATACATACATATATGCACGTAAACATACACATACCCACATGTATACATACATATGCAGATACCCACCTGTATACATACATATGCACATATACACAAACCCACCTGTATACATACATATGCACATAAACACACACACATGTATACATACATATGCGCATAAACACACACCACCTGTATACATACATATGCACGTAAACATACACACCCACATGTATACATGCATATGCACGTAAACATACACATACCCACCTGTATACATACATATGCACATACCCACCTGTATACATACATATGCACATATACACAAACCCACCTGTATAAATACATATGCACATAAACACACACCACCTGTATACATACATATGCACGTAAACATACACATACCCACATGTATGCATACATATGCACATAAACATACACACATGTATACATAAACATACCCACCTGTATACATACATATGCACGTAAACATACACATACCCACATGTATACATGCATATGCACGTAAACATATACACATACCCACCTGTATGCATACATATGCACATAAACATAGACATACCCACCTGTATACATACATATGCACATATACACAAACCCACCTGTATACATACATATGCACATAAACATACACACATGTATACATAAACATACCCACATGTATACATACATATGCACAAACATACCCACCAATAAACATACATATGCACATTCACATAGATACATACATATGCACGTAAACATATACACATAACCACATGTATACATACATATGCACATAAACATATAGACATACCCACATGTATACATACATATGCACATACCCACCTGTATACATACATATACACACACCACCTGTATACATACATATGCACGTAAACATACACATACCCACCTGTGTACATACATATATGCACGTAAACATACACATACCCACATGTATACATACATATGCACATATACACAAACCCACCTGTATACATACATATGCACGTAAACATATAGACATACCCACCTGTATACATACATATGCACCTACCCACCTGTATACATACATATGCACATAAACATACACACATGTATACATACATATGCACAGAAACACACACACATGTATACATACATATGCACATAAACACACACCACCTGTATACATACATATGCACTTAAACATACACATACCCACATGTATACATGCATATGCACGTAAACATATACACATACCCACCTGTATACATACATATATGCACATAAACATACACATACCCACATGTATACATACATATGCACATACCCACCTGTATACATACATATGCACATATACACAAACCCACCTGTATACATACATATGCACATACACATACACACATGTATACATACATATGCACATACACACATGTATACAAAGATATGCACATAAACACACACCACCTGTATACATACATATGCACGTAAACATACACACCCAAATGTATACATGCATATGCACGTAAACATATACACATACCCATCTGTATACATACATATATGCACGTAAACATACACATACCCACATGTATACATACATATGCTCATACCCACCTGTATACATACATATGCACATAAACACACACCACACTTATGCACGTAAACATACACATACCCACATGTATACATGCATATGCACGCATACATGCATATGCACGTAAACATATACACATACCCACCTGTATGCATACATATGCACATAAACATAGACATACCCACCTGTATACATACATATGCACATATACACAAACCCACCTGTATACATACATATGCACATAAACATACACACATGTATACATAAACATACCCACATGAATACATACATATGCACAAACATACCCACCAATAAACATACATATGCAAAATCACATATATACATACATACACATTACCTAAAACTGGGAAAGACTCCTTACTGCATTAGGCTTTAAACTTTACCCCTTTTTTAGCATCTCTGGACATCTTACAAATACTTACTGCGCCCTCGCTGCCAGGAAGCTCCCATGGAAGCCGGCCTCCCCGGTGTGTTTCTGTTGGTTATAAGAGGATAAGATGGGCTCCTCCTGGACCCGTTTCCACTTGAAAAAGGCTCCACGTGGCATCCTGCGCTTACTGGTTTTTCCTGGCATCACCACTCAGCCCTGGTAGCATCTGCTGTACCGGATTATGAAGCCCATGTAAGTGCGACATGCGTTCTCTTCACTTCTGACAGGAATCTAGAACAGCGTCCATGTCCTGCTGCGCAGCAACTAAATCAGGGGCTGTGTAAGTCCTCAGTAGCCATTCAAATCTTCAGACCTCCTCCCTGCCGGATCCTGGTTGAAGAGGAAGCTACTAGAAACTTCCACCTCTGCTTATATACCTTCTACATGGCTGTAAACATGACCAATGAATGAGAAGGAATCAAAGCATCCCTGCATAGGCCAACCATCCTATCCCCCTTTTCTCATTGGTCCAAGAAGGCCCAATCCTGGGAAGTAGAAATACACAGAAATACATCAGTCACTCAGGCTTTATAACTGAAATAAACTTTAAAACATCATTAAATTCAAAGTGCTATAAAGTTAACCATGCTTAAAAAAATGACATATTACCATATTTGCTCGATTATAAGATGACCCCCCCAAAATCTGAATATTAGTTTAGGAAAAAAGAAAAAGGCTGAATGTAAGATGACCCTGTAGGAAAAAAGTGTTCCTAGTAAATGTTAATTCATGTAAACTATTTTTTTTAATAAAATCTATGATTGAGAAAAAAATTTTGTTTTTATTTCCTTTTATTTTTCAACCCGCCCCGTTATGCACATCTGCACCCAGGCTTCCCACTCCTATATGTCACTGTGCCCCATGATATGCCTTTTAGCCCTCTATATGCAACATAACATACACACATACCCACCTGTATACATACGCACATAAACAGACATACCCACCTGTATACATACATATGCAGATAAACATATGCACATACCCACCTGTATACATACATATGCACATAAACATATAGACATACCCACCTGTATACATACGCACATAAACAGACATACCCACCTGTATACATACATATGCAGATAAACATATGCACATACCCACCTGTATACATACATATGCACATAAACATATAGACATACCCACCTGTATACATACGCACATAAACAGACAAACCCACCTGTATACATACATATGCAGATAAACATATGCACATACCCACCTGTATATATATACATATGCACATACCCACCTGTATACATACATATGCACATAAACATATACACATAGCCACCTGTATACACATGTACATAAAACATATACCCACTTGTATACATACGTAAGCATATAAACATACCCACCTGTATACATCCATCTGCACATACACATATATACATACATACACATGACCTAAAACTGGGAAAGACCCCTTACTGCATTATTCTTTAAACTTTACCCCTTTTTTAGCATCTCTGGACATCTTACAAATACTTACTGCGCCCTCGCTGCCAGGAAGCTCCCATGGAAGCCGGCCTCCCCGGTGTGTTTCTGTTGGTTATAAGAGGATAAGATGGGCTCCTCCTGGACCCGTTTCCACTTGAAGAAGGCTCCGCGTGGCATCCTGCGCTTACTGGTTTTTCCTGGCATCACCACTCAGCCCTGGTAGCATCTGCTGTACCGGATCATGAAGCCCATGTAAGTGCGACATGCGTTCTCTTCACTTCTGACAGGAATCCAGAACAGCGTCCATGTCCTGCTGCGCAGCAACTAAATCAGGGGCTGTGTAAGTCCTCAGTAGCCATTCAAATCTTCAGACCCGAGAACTACTCTCTGCCGGATCCTGGTTGTAGAGGAAGCTACTAGAAACTTCCACCTCTGCTTATATACCTTCTACATGGCTGTAAACATGACCAATGAATGAGAAGGAATCAAAGCATCCCTGCATAGGCCAACCATGCTATCCCCCTTTTCTCATTGGTCCAAGAAGGCCCAATCCTGGGAAGCAGTCTATTATCTGATGTGTAGAAATACATCAGTCACTCAGGCTTTATAACTGAAATAAACTTTAAAACATCATTAAATTCAAAGTGCTATAAAGTTAACCATGCTTAAAAAAATGACATATTGCCGTATTTGCTCGATTATAAGATGACCCCCCAAAATCTGAATATTAGTTTAGGAAAAAAAGAAAAAGCCTGAATGTAAGACGACCCTGTAGGAAAAAAGTTTTCCTAGTAAATGTTAATTCATGTAAACTATGTAAACCTTTTTTTTTTTCAATAAAATCTATGTTTGAGAACAATATTTTTTTTGTGTTTATTTCCTTTTATTTTCCAACCTGCCCTCCAGTTATGAACATCTGCCCCCAGGCTTGCCACTCCTATATGGCACTGTGGCCCATGATATGCCTTTTAAGCCTCCAAATGCCACTGTGCCCCATGATATGCCTTTTAACCCTCTATATGCTACTGTGCCCCATGATATGCCTTTTGACCCCTTATGTGCCACTCTTCCTCCAGAAATGCCTTATACCCCTATATGCCACTCTGGCATTTAGGGGTTTGAAAGGCATATTATGGGGCAGAGTGGCATATAGGGAGGTATAAGGTATTTCAGGAGGCAGAGTGGTGTATAGAGGGTTAAAAGGCATCTCTGGAGGCAGAGAGGCATTAAGGGGGTTAAAGGCATCATAGAGCACTCTGCCTACAGAAATGCTTTATGCCCCCCATTTAACCCCCACACACACACACACTTAACGGTGCTTCCGATTCCCTGCTGTGTAGTCGCTGCAGCGGGTAGACGTCTACGCAATTCGCAACTTCCGCTGCAGCCGGAAGGAGATGCGGTTAGCAGCGGGGGTTGTCTGCGTCCATAGCGCAGGTTGTCTGCCTGTAGTACCATAACACAAAGACCTGTATACAAAAATATTGGTTTTATCTAATATTGTCCCATTATACCCCCTTTTATCTGCAGACCGACATTGCCAGTCATGTGATATTTAGGGTGCCTTCCCTGCTCAAGCAACACACTGAGCTGACTCCTAGAGCCACGATAATGGAATCCTTTTTTCCCACAGGCTATATTAGTCAGAGCTCCAGAGCTGAGTGATTGAGACAGAGCCATTCTAACGTTTACCACGGGCAGTATTATAGAGGAACAGGCTGTTTGTTTAGTAGACCAGACAAAAACGACAGACCAAGGACGGATAAACTGATACTAGCAACAAAAATGTGTTTAACAATCTGCAGAAGCAGAAATATTTAAACCTATCAAGGGGGGCTCTATGATCTCACCTCAAAAAATCTTCTTTCAATTTCAGGGTTTTTCCCAGTGGTTCTTTGTTCGTAACAGCACAGGATACAAGTCTCCAGGCTACAGAGATCTTTAAGGGTCTTCAGCAGCAGACACAAGGACTGTATTAATAACAAAAATAAACAGGTTTACATGTGTTGATAATGACAGAATTTCAATATACCTGGTGAGATCATGAAATAAAATTGATGTAAGTCTTTGATTGGTCCATTGGTGAGACAGAGTTAAGTCCAAGACTTATGTCTTTATCCCTACTCCCCTAGCATACCGCCCAGTGGCCCTTACAATACATATACAGATTTTATACATTACCCTAATGAGGGAACTACTCACAGGACGGACATAATAAACATATAGCAAATAACATTCAGGGGTGTCACAGCACCAAGGGGGACACATATGATACACACTATTCTAATACCTGAACCAGCCTGATTGCAGCAGGTTAATGCAGTAAGAACATTTAAACATGAGTCCCATAGGTATAGGCCTACCCAAAACCAAGATCAAGAATTGAGTCTTTAACACCAGGAGGGGACCCCCCCCAAAAAAAACCCCAGCAGATTAGATGGGCTAAATGGAACATATCTGCCATCACATTTCCATTTTAGACAAGATCTCTTTTGAGCCATGTAATAAATACGGAAGCACCCGCACCTCTTCATAGTATATGCAGTCCGCCATCAAAATGTAGTTAGGTGAAGGCAGGAACTCTGTGACATCCTCACCCCTGAAAAAGAAAACATATCCCCAAGTATTAACAACATGATTAATTATTTAAAGGCGAATCATATCCTAGTAAAGAGAACCTATTGCCACCAAGCCGAGATATACAAACCATTTTAGTACCTTCGCTCGGCAGCTACCGGTGATTAGATCCTTGTTGCTTTCAATGTTCACGTTCATCAAGTCCTTCAAGTCTTCAAGATCCGTCAACGTGACGTCTGCCCTGTACAGAAAATAAATTGTACTTAGAATGAAAGAATAGTCGTGCCAAGTAAAAGATCAAAAGCATAGAATCATCAATGGATATTTTGGAGCTAAAAGGAAAAAAAAAATCTGCTTTTAGAATATTATCATGGCGGGTGGGAAATGGGCAGCAGCGTCCGATATTCTGAGTACATACAAAACAGGGGCATCCGTGAGGAAAGAGGGAAGCAGGAATTTCGGGACACTTGGTAGGTATGCGTTGGAAGTCATGCTGTAGTGTTTTATAAGGGAGCAGGCCATATTTTTTATGTACTGAATGAATCTATAAATGTATATCCACGTACACACAGGCACCTATATAACCTATATGTATTGATTATGCCAAGTTAATGAAAAAACATAACTTGGTTTCATTCATATTTCTAAAAGGGTTATAAAATTATAGTTGAGATTTATTACTCTCCTCATAAAGAATATATCAGTCATTTATTTACATTGTGTGGCACCAGATCTGCCACTTACCCGAGGGTTGCCGCCATGATCCCCACAATGCCGGTGCCAGACCCCAGCTCCAGAACCGATCTCCCCCTCAGCTTATGGAATCCAGGGCCCACAAACTCCTCGCCCTCCAGGAACTTGGATAGTACGATAGCGGCGTCCCACACCACGCAGCCTACGTCTCCGGAGCTCAGCTGCTGAATCGCCAGAACCGTCCCATCACTGCGCTCCAGCTTCCGCAAAAACATTGCCCTCGGGTCCGTCACGACAGGCCAAACCCCTCAGGTGCCCGCGTCCTCACTGTGCCAGCATTGACGCCCACAAAGCCCAAACAGCTGCTAGTTCCTACCCAGTAGGACTCTAAAGAGGTTGTCAGATCATGTGACTGATCACATGGTACAAAGTACTGCCGGAAACCGGAGACTGAAATGAGTGGAAATGCATTGAACTGATAGCGCGCCGGTGTCCGTTCGGGAGGGGGGATGTGTCTCTGGCGTCCGCTCGGTGTGTCTCTGGCTGTCACTGGCGTCTGCCCGGTGTGTGTGTCCGTCTGTCTGTGGCGTCCGCTCGGTGTGTCTGCCTGTCTGTCTGCCTGTCTGTCTGTCTCTGCTCGGTGTGTCTGTCTGTCTCTGGCGCCCGCTCGGTGACTGACACTTGCACAATGTGTACTGTATACGAGAATATAATATATAATAATAAAGCAACAGCCACGTTTCATATTAGAATTGCTCACGGATATGTAAATGCACATAACATGGAATGCACTTGGAACTGAAATTAAAATCCGTTTTTCTCTTAATATGTTTAAAGCGTTTTCTTCTTTATAAAAGCGTCTCTATCGCACTCTGCCGCCACTGTGTGTTTAACAGCCATGCACAGGGTACAATATCCAAGAAAGGCTGCATTGGCCACGCAGGGTTAAGATCCTTTAAATCCAGGATGGGTGGAAGAAAACTTATAAAAAGGCAAATTGGTACCCAAGAACAACACAATATTATTGTCATAAATATATATATAAACGGGTAAATTATACTGCGTGAGAGAAAAAAATTCTAATCGACAATGTTGAATCGATTTTATGGAATATAAAATTAGGGTTGCTCATAAACAAGGTGGAAAACAAATAGGACAGAAGCACACAGGGACTGATATGAAACAAGTAAACTAAAACTTTTATCATTAATACATTTTTATTGCATTAAAAAGAAAGCTTAGCAGTCCAGCATAACTGCTACTTTGCAAGGCTATTGAATTCCACATGACTGTTTACAGCATTGATAGGTTTATGATGTCACCGTGACACACCCATTTCCCACTACAGTTTTGGCATGGTGGTGCATCATCTCCATGGTAACAGGTCAATTGTTGTGTCATAGCTTTGTGATGTCACACATTCTAAGTGTATGCATTAGGGGATCACGAGCCCAGACAATCACTCTATTACTGAGAGCAGCGATTGTAGGTCACGTTTGGACCAACTGACTTATTCTGAGTTATTAACCCAGAAATTCTAGCTTACAAGCCAATCTTTTGTAGCAACTCCCTGTAGTTGTTATACTGCAGGACTATTGCTATTACTCATCTGTTGCGCATCCACTCCTCATCTCATTGTAACGGGTATGTTAGGGATTTTTGTTTCATTTTACTAATGGATAAAAACACCTAAATCACTCATAACATCAAACAAGGAGCATACACCCCGTGCACCATTAAGGGACAGGGTTATTGTACGAGTTTTTCCTATTTCTTTCTTTAACAGTTATTTCTGTTTTTCTCAGTTAGTCTACCCACTCAAATTATATATACATTTTGGGGGGCAAGTAGGGATTACCGTTTGTCTGTAGCTTCTTGTCGAAGCTGTAGTCATTAAACCAAAATACATTGTGTTCTGGGTTCATAAACAAGATGGACAACAAATAGGACAGAAGCACACAGGGACTGATATGAAACAAGTAAACTTAAACTTTCATCATTAATACCTTTTCATTGCATTAAAAAGAAAGCTTAGCAAGCCAGCATAACTGCTACTTTGCAAGGCTATTGAATTCCACATGACTGTTTACATCATCACCATGGTAACTGGTCAATTGTTGTGTCATAGCTTTGTGATGTCACACATTCTAAGTGTATACATTAAGGGATCACGAGCCCAGACAATCACTCTATTACTGAGAGTAGCGATAGTAGGTCACGTTTGGACAAACTGACTTATTCTGAGTTATAAACACAGAAATTCTAGCTTACAAGCCAATCTTTTGTAGCAAATCCCTGTAGTTGTTATACTGCAGGACTATTGCTATTACTCATCTGTTGCGCATCCACTCCTCATCTCATTGTAACGGGTATGTTAGGGATTTTTGTTTCATTTTACTAATGGATTAAAACACCAAAATCACTACACGACTTAAACAGCTATGTTCCCATTTCTCAGTTCGTGTACGCACATGAATTATATACATTTTTTTTGGACAAGTAGGGATTTTCTCAAAATTCATATTCATATATGTGAAGCAATTTCTTTATGAAATAAAGTTTTATATATAAAAGATATATAAAATGAACAATTACCAAACATTTTATTGCTTAACATATCCCTAATTTACAAATCACCCTAGATTCCTGTTTCATTTTTTTTTAACACCTTCCTTTCCATATCTAAAACATTCCCTACTAAGTACCATACTAACCATATAAAATAAAAAAAAAATTAAATATAGTAAAAAAAACCCGTTCACAATCACTGAGAGCCGAGACAAAGGCAATGCTTGCAAGCATCACCTTTGTCTTTTGACTTTTTCCATGCATGTGATTGGCTGTAGCATGGAAGATCTGCCATTGATTGACGGCTCTGATCGGGGAGCCATCAGCAGCAGTGCCCCCCCCCCCATGCTCTTGTTGATCTCGTTGATGTGGGAGCGATTTAACCGGTTATGTACCAGGTACATCATGAGTTCTGTGCTACCATCTTTTCATGACGTACATCATTGGTCACAAGGGAGTAAACCTAAAGCAATTTTATGTATATTATGTTGAAAGTTTCTTTTGTGTTAGTTTTCAGTAGAAACGATGTCTTCGTATTCTGTGAAATATGTCCGTCTCCGGAACGGACAAAATTTGTCCAATATTTTTGTTTTTGGAAATCCCATTCGTCTGTCTGGTTGCAAAGAAATAAACGCCCAGAAGAAACATCTGAGCTGCTGTAAAACTCATCGGCTCCGCTATTCACATGTAACAAAGTAACTTTAACATGAAGCAGCAGCTGGAAATCTCTCTGTATAATGTGTTTGGTAGAGAAATATTCCTGCACATATTTATTATTATCATTATTATTATTATCTTTTATTTATATAGCGCCAGCAGTTTATGCAGCGCTTGATACAAGGGACATACTAAAACGAATGACAAAATGGAATGCCCATAGACTTTAATGGGGAGGAATGCCCATAGACTTTAATGGGGAGGAATGCCCATAGACTTTAATGGGGAGGAATGCCCATATACTTTAATGGGGAGGAATGCCCATAGACTTTAATGGGGAGGAATGCCCATAGACTTTAATGGGGAGGAATGCCCATAGACTTTAATGGGGAGGAATGCCCATAGACTATAATGGGGAGGAATGCCCATAGACTATAATGGGGAGGAATGCCCATAGACTATAATGGGGAGGAATGCCCATAGACTATAATGGGGAGGAATGCCCATAGACTATAATGGGGAGGAATGCCCATAGACTTTAATGGGGAGGAATGCCCATAGACTTTAATGGGGAGAAATGCCCATTGACTATAATGGAAGGTAAAAGAATAATTGATTTTGAATTTAAAACATATCATTTAGATCTTTGGCACACATTCTCCCCTAGCACAGACACAGGATCTAAAACTCAGATTATGTGGGATTATAGTGATTGAGTGAATGTGAATTGAGTGAATGCCCATAGGATATAATGGGAGAAAAATTAAACTTGTTTTTTAGAGAAAACCATCTTAAATATCATATAGAACTGTGTCATGTATACTCCCCTAGTACAGTTATAGGTTCTAAACCTCATATTAAGTGGAATTATAGCTGTGTTCTATGGAATGACAGGTGAATGACAGTATTGATGGAATGCCCATAGGATAATGTTATCTCTATGTTTAATGCTGTGACGGAACCCTCCATCACTGGGACTACTGGAGAAGCCTGACTGCCAGCCTCCTCCCTATTGACTATGGGCCCTGGGTTTGTAAAGACTTCTGTGGCTACCCCCAGCAGTATCATCTCATCACTTGCTGAGGGGATTATCTCCAGCAGACAGCCAGGATCTGCAACCAGGGAGTGACTGCCATTGTTTCAGTTTAATGTTGTATAAATCAGTCCCCCTCCCATTGTATTGTTAATCTCGTGACTGCCCCTGTTGTCTCTGGGAGGCAGATTAAGGGGGGCGGTTTGTGTCCCAATATCTTATTTTATGTAAATGTGTGTTTTGATGGATATATCCAGCCCTGTGTGTCCAAAATAAATCAGTCTTCGTTTGGTTTTACCCTACACTGAGTCTCGGCGAGTGACTGGGGAACTGGGGAAAGTGTTGTCCCAGGCTAAGGGAGCACAAGACAGCGGAGGTAGTCGGTCGGACTAGCCAGCCCGTGACATTGGTGGCAAGCGGCGGGATTGCTTCTTAGTCTGAGGGACACTTACTTTCTACCGGGATTAACCGACAGGACGACAGACTTCGGTCGCCTTGACGAACACATGGATGTGGTATCAGAATTCCAGGGGCTGCTGCGGGTCATCCTCTCCTGCTACACCACTACTCTGCCTACAGAACAATACCAGAATCTGAGGCAACTGGTTCGACGGTCACTATGGCAGAGGGCTGTTATATGCCGGGGTCAGTGTCTTCCAAGCTCCGAACAAAAGATTAGAGACCAGCGGGAACTACGGATGTCATTCCCTTAGTGCAGAGAATTACATCACATGCCGTTTCCAGTATCTTAAGTTCTATTAAGGTTTGGGGACCAGGGCATTTTTATTTTTGTAACGGTTATAAGTTGCACCTGCAACCTGTAGCTTTCAACTGCTCGCAAAAATATATTTCTTTCCCCAGGTAACTAGAGTTAATAAATAATAGTTCCTTTTTTACACTTGAAGTATTACATTGCATAGCCTATATTGGTGTTAATACAGGTATTTTATTTTTGTATCTCTCATGTGGTACATAGTTGGAATTAAAATTAATACTACTAAAATAGACTGTCCCAAACATGACATGTCGGAATGGAAATGTAGGTGTATTTTGGCTTTTATGAAATGTTTTGTGCATCTTGCTATAAACTTGTGCACCGAAAAATGCACCTGCCCCTTAAACCCGCCGCAACTGCGACCGGGTCCGCCACTCAAAGGGGCTTGGAAGCCCCCGCCAGGGCCGGCCTTACAGGTGTGCGTCCGCACAGGGTTTAAATTAAAACATCGGGGGGGGTTGTTTTTTTGCAACCCCCAATACTTACTCCTCAGATCAGTGATTGATATTCGCTGAATATGCGCGGAATTCTTCTATTGTTTTATGTTAGTGTGTGTGCAGGCATGTTATGACTGTGTGTGCAGGCATGTTATGACTGTGTGTGTATGGGTATGATATTGTCTATGTGTGTTTCTCTGGGTATGATAGCATGCATTTGTGCTAGTTTAAGTGTCTGTGCATGTGTGTTAATGTATGGGCCTTGTTGTGTTAGTGTGAGTGTCTGTGTGTGTATTAGTGCTGATTGTCTGGTTGTGTTAGTGTCAGGGTGTGTGTTAATGTATGGGTCTGGTTGTGTTAGTGTGAATGTCTGGGTGTGTGTATTAGTGCTGATTGTCTGGTTGTGTTAGTGTCAGGGTGTGTGTTAATGTATGGGTCTGGTTGTGTTAGTGTGAATGTCTGGGTGTGTGTATTAGTGCTGATTGTCTGGTTGTGTTAGTGTCTGGGTGTGTGTTAATGTATGGGTCTAGTGGTGTTAGTGTGAATGTCTGGGTGTGTGTGTATTAGTGGTGATTGTCTGGTTGTGTTAGTGTGAGTGCCTGGGTGTGTGTGCTTTAGTAAAAAGATTGTGAGGAGAACCGGTGTGCCCTAAAAATAGTGTGTGCTAAATAAGTAAATCTCTTAAAAATACTTCCCTTTTGTTTTCTCACAGCTGCCTCCTTAAAAACAACTCTCTCCAGGTGTTGTAAAGTATAGGTTCAATTTCAATAGGGGGCGCTCATGTAAGAAAAACAAACGAAACAACAATAGTGTAGACTGTTCAGTCAATACGGTGTTAATTATATTGCGTTAGTTGCACTCACAATAGTGCTGAAGATTTGTGTCTGTTTCTCATTCCCCTCTCATAGCAGCTTGTGAAAAAGGTAGTAAATGGTTGCAATCACGGGATCCAATGCACGTAAAATTATGTGCAAGGTGCGCTCAGGGAGGGGGGTAGGGGAAGCCCACGGTGTCCAGGATCTCTTCTCCAAATGTCATGGAATTTCAGGTCCAATCCCCCGAACGCTGTGATACAGTGCGGCAACTTCTTCCAGCCAGGGAGCGGGAAAACCACCCCCAAAGAATAATCAACTGCTGCTTATATTTAAAGATATAGGTTTATTACGGGAATATGCATTTAAAATAATTTTATTTAAATTTAAAAAAAAAGTACTTTAAGATATATAAAATATAAATATGTAAACGTCAAACGATTCAGTGAAATAAAAAGTCTTTCCTCAACGCGTTTCGGCTTTAATGGCTTCCTCAGGAAAAAAGTATTTGATCGCTTCTTCCACTCTTTTTGTGTGTTAATTCGTTGTATTTTCTTCTATATACGCTAGATGGCGGTGTAACGTTGTTTCCCAGAACATGAGGACGTGTTGTACGCACATGTACACTAGGTGGCGCTGTTACGTCATTCCACAATACGTGAGGACGTATTGGAGGCTGGATGTGCGTACTGCCGTCATTCTGTTTATACGCGTCCCCATAGAAACGGCTTCTCCTTCTCCGTAGGGCTGTCTCTTTTCTTGGTGTTGCATCATGTCCTAGTGTCCTGCTGTGCTGTGCAGTGCAGATGTTAAGAAATGACATTTGAAGACGGATTAACATGAACGCTAAGTATAAACGCTATAGGATGTAAACGTTTAAGGATGTGATTGCATTAAACGTGGATATATGAACTATAACTAAACATACTATGGGTTTTGTTTATACATAAATGTCTATATGAATCCACAGAAAAGAGAGCAATATGCCAAACAATAATACAAAATCTGAAATATTGGAATTGTGTATAGTAAAAAGTAATATTGAAGAACCCATGAATGAATAAGTAGTCTGTGTCTATTTATTTCAAATGGGGGTTAGGATCCCTTAGGTGAAAGCGTGAATATCCAAGTTTATGTTCAAGCCTCCTTTTTTTATATGTTCCTAATTTAAAGATCCACTTAGTTTCCTTTCTTGAAATGTTTTCTGCACTATTCCCTCCTCTCCAATTTGGGGGTACAGTGTCTATTCCCATGATTCAAAATTGATTAATTGAGAAAACAGGACATGAATTACAGTATCGCGGAACACCGTGTTTAATGCTTGAATTCATAATGTTCCCAAGATGTTCCTAAATTCTTCCTTTAAGTGGTCTGGTTGTTCTTCCCCCATACTGTGCACCACATGGACATTGTAATAAATAAATTACAGATTTGGTGGTGCAGGTGATGAATTTCTTAATTTCGTATGTAGTCCCTGTCCTATTACTGATAAAACTGTTTGTTTTCCTTGGTAGGTAGGTGCACATCTTGCACCTACCGCATGGGCAAAAAACAATGGGTTTCTTGCCCAGAAAGGTATTAAAATTAATTTCTGTTTTCTTTGTTGGGAGGAAAATGTTTTTCAAATTATTTGTTTTTTTTGTATACGATTTGAGGTTTTTCCGGTAAGAGGGGACCTAAAATGTCATCGCTCTTCAGGACATGCTAGTGTTTCCGCAATATCTTTTTAATGTGGTAAGCCTTAGTATTATATTCCTTAATGAATGAAAAACTGAAATCTTTCTTGTTCATATTATGTTCGGGCTTTCCTTTTAGTAGATGAGATCTGTCCATTTGTTCCACTTTCTGTTGACTTCTCGCTAATAACTCTATTGGATAGTGTTTCTCCCTAAATTTACTTTTAATATCTGTGGTGTGTTTTATAAAGTCCTGGTCCCGTGTACAGTTCCTCCTTATTCTCATCATCTGCCCCGTGGGGATGTTATCTAACCATGCTGGGTGATGACAGCTTGTGTAATCAATGAAACCATTGGCATCGGTAGCATTTTTATAATTTCTGGAGCATTGCCTTCTGTGAATAGTTCCACATCCAAGAATTCAACACTTTGCTTTAGTATGTTGAAAGTAAATTTTAGGTTGTATTGGTTCTGGTTGATGTATTCTATAAATTGATGTAATTTATCCAGTGTTCCCCTCCATATAATTAACACGTCATCGATATATCTCTTCCACTGCACCAGGTCTGCTTCAAATGGATTGTTGTGCCATATCTGTTCTGCTTCCCATTCGGCTACGAAAAGGTTGGCGTAACTCGGCACGAACCTGGCACCCATGGCTGTCCCACATAGATGACGGTAAAACTGGTGTTCAAACAAGAAATAGTTATATTTCAAAAAAAAATCGATACATTCCAAAATGAAATCCTTCCGATGTGTTGCATGTTAACTCCATGTTTAATGCTATCTCAATGAGTAGTGTTATGTCCATGTTTAATGCTATGTCCATATTTAATGTTATCTCTATGTGTAATGTGTGACAGTGTAAACCCCAGGGAGATGCTTAGTGTGGCATTTGGGTACAGGTGCTATCCAGATCGTAAATATGGGTCCCTAGGGTGGAGCAATTGGAGAGCAGGGTGGGAAATGCTCCGTTTCCCCATGCTCTGGAAATTCCATGCCGAGTTTTCCAGGACGCAAGAAGTCCACAGGATCCGGTCCGGGATTCCTATGGGGCCGGCATCAGGCACAGGTGCTGGACATTAAAAACCCCTGGAGCTTGATACTCAGAGAGACTGTTGGGGGAAGTGGAAGTTCCCTGTGCTCCCAGGGCAAGGAGAGGCCCCGAAGAAGACAATCCCTGAGCCAAGTGAGGCAATACCTGCCTGGACATTTCTTTTGCAGGTTTCACAGATATGCAATACTTTTATCCAGCAAAAAGAAACTTCACGTCCTGATCATCAATAAGTCGTCACAAACACATCAAGGCCATCCTCCATAAGATATGTATTTCAGCCAGCAATACACAAGGGCACATACCATGCAACAGTCAAACAGTGGTTTTTGGGGTTTAAGCGGTTAAAATAAGGAGGAAAAAAAAACAAAAAAAAATGAGCTGCTGTTCCTGGCTCTAATTGCCCTAGAGGACTTAGGTGCTTAGGACCCCTAAAAGTGACATGTATGGCCCTCATGCTATAGGGTTTGTCACATATGGTGGAGGATGCGGGCAAAGCACTGCTATGGTCTGTGGGCAGAAAGCAGGAACCAAAAAAAAAAAAACGAAAAAAAAACGAGCTGCTGTTCCTGGCTCTAATTGCCCTAGAGGACTTAGGTGCTTAGGACCCCTAAAAGTGACATGTATGGCCCTCATGCTATAGGGTTTGTCACATATGGTGGAGGATGCGGGCAAAGCACTGCTATGGTCTGTGGGCAGAAAGCAGGAACCAAAAAAAAATGAGCTGCTGTTCCTGGCTCTAATTGCCCTAGAGGACTTAGGTGCTTAGGACCCCTAAAAGTGACATGTATGGCCCTCATGCTATAGGGTTTGTCACATATGGTGGAGGATGCGGGCAAAGCACTGCTATGGTCTGTGGGCAGAAAGCAGGAACCAAAAAAAAAAAACGAAAAACAAAAAAAAAAAAGAGAAAAAAAAAATTCACTTTATTTTAACCGCTTAAACCCCAAAAACCACTGTTTGACTGTTGCATGGTATGTCTCTAACTGAACTATGCTGGTGCAGACTGACCAGCCTAATCACCCACTACCTCAACCTCCCAGCCAGACCCAGCTACGCCAGGCTCTGGAAAACCTCCCCCAGACAACACACAAAACGTCCAGGCAGGTATTGCCTCACTTGGCTCAGGGATTCTCTTCTTCGGGGCCTCTCCTTGCCCTAGGAGCACAGGGAAACTTCCTCTTCCCCCAACAGTCTCTCTGAGTATCAAGCTCCAGGGGCTTTTAATGTCCAGCACCTGTGCCTGATGCCGGCCCCATAGGAATCCCGGACCGGATCCTGCAGATTTCTTGCCTCCTGGAAAACTCGGCATGGAATTTCCACAGCATGGGGAAACGGAGCATTGGCCCACCCTGCTCTCCAATTGCTCCACCCCAGGGACCCATATTTACGATCTGGATAGCACCTGTACCCAAATGCCACACTAAGCATCTCCCTGGGGTTTACACTGTCACAAATGCTATGTCCATGTTTAATGCTTTATCCATGTGTAAGGCAGTGTCAGTGTTTAATGCTATCTCCATGTTTAATGTTATCTCTATGTGCAATGCTATGTCCATGTTTAATGCTATTGTCAGGAACCACTTTTTCGCTGCCTGAACCATGGCTTTTTTTATACCTGTGGTGTTTAAATCTGCTACCACTAGTGGCCGCCCTCTGGAGCACTCAGAACTCAGGTGTGCCTTGTTACCTGGGTTGAGCCCTAGCCAATACATCCAGCTGGCCCTTGTTACCTGTGATTACCCTGCCTTTATGAACCTGCCCTGCCCTTCAGTCAGGGCCTTTGTATTGAAGTCTATGGATCTTCCTGCTGTGGCTCGGCACCTGTACTGTTCCTGGTTCCCTGCTTTGTGTCCTGAAACTGGTGTTCAAACAAGAAATAGTTATATTTCAAAATAAAATCGATACATTCCAAAATGAAATCCTTCCGATGTGTTGCATGTTAACTCCATGTTTAATGCTATCTCAATGAGTAGTGTTATGTCCATGTTTAATGCTATGTCCATATTTAATGTTATCTCTATGTGTAATGTGTGACAGTGTAAACCCCAGGGAGATGCTTAGTGTGGCATTTGGGTACAGGTGCTATCCAGATCGTAAATATGGGTCCCTAGGGTGGAGCAATTGGAGAGCAGGGTGGGAAATGCTCCGTTTCCCCATGCTGTGGAAATTCCATGCCGAGTTTTCCAGGACGCAAGAAGTCCACAGGATCCGGTCCGGGATTCCTATGGGGCCGGCATCAGGCACAGGTGCTGGACATTAAAAACCCCTGGAGCTTGATACTCAGAGAGACTGTTGGGGGAAGTGGAAGTTCCCTGTGCTCCCAGGGCAAGGAGAGGCCCCGAAGAAGACAATCCCTGAGCCAAGTGAGGCAATACCTGCCTGGACATTTCTTTTGCAGGTTTCACAGATATGCAATACTTTTATCCAGCAAAAAGAAACTTCACGTCCTGATCATCAATAAGTCGTCACAAACACATCAAGGCCATCCTCCATAAGATATGTATTTCAGCCAGCAATACACAAGGGCACATACCATGCAACAGTCAAACAGTGGTTTTTGGGGTTTAAGCGGTTAAAATAAGGAGGAAAAAAAAACAAAAAAAAATGAGCTGCTGTTCCTGGCTCTAATTGCCCTAGAGGACTTAGGTGCTTAGGACCCCTAAAAGTGACATGTATGGCCCTCATGCTATAGGGTTTGTCACATATGGTGGAGGATGCGGGCAAAGCACTGCTATGGTCTGTGGGCAGAAAGCAGGAACCAAAAAAAAAAAACAAAAAAGAAAAAAAAAAATTCACTTTATTTTAACCGCTTAAACCCCAAAAACCACTGTTTGACTGTTGCATGGTATGTCTCTAACTGAACTATGCTGGTGCAGACTGACCAGCCTAATCATCCACTACCTCAACCTCCCAGCCAGACCCAGCTACGCCAGGCTCTGGAAAACCTCCCCCAGACAACACACAAAACGTCCAGGCAGGTATTGCCTCACTTGGCTCAGGGATTCTCTTCTTCGGGGCCTCTCCTTGCCCTAGGAGCACAGGGAAACTTCCTCTTCCCCCAACAGTCTCTCTGAGTATCAAGCTCCAGGGGCTTTTAATGTCCAGCACCTGTGCCTGATGCCGGCCCCATAGGAATCCCGGACCAGATCCTGCAGATTTCTTGCCTCCTGGAAAACTCGGCATGGAATTTCCACAGCATGGGGAAACGGAGCATTGGCCCACCCTGCTCTCCAATTGCTCCACCCCAGGGACCCATATTTACGATCTGGATAGCACCTGTACCCAAATGCCACACTAAGCATCTCCCTGGGGTTTACACTGTCACAAATGCTATGTCCATGTTTAATGCTTTATCCATGTGTAAGGCAGTGTCAGTGTTTAATGCTATCTCCATGTTTAATGTTATCTCTATGTGCAATGCTATGTCCATGTTTAATGCTATTGTCAGGAACCACTTTTTCGCTGCCTGAACCATGGCTTTTTTTATACCTGTGGTGTTTAAATCTGCTACCACTAGTGGCCGCCCTCTGGAGCACTCAGAACTCAGGTGTGCCTTGTTACCTGGGTTGAGCCCTAGCCAATTACTCCAGCTGGCCCTTGTTACCTGTGATTACCCTGCCTTTATGAACCTGCCCTGCCCTTCAGTCAGGGCCTTTGTATTGAAGTCTATGGATCTTCCTGCTGTGGCTCGGCACCTGTACTGTTCCTGGTTCCCTGCTTTGTGTCCTGAAACTGGTGTTCAAACAAGAAATAGTTATATTTCAAAATAAAATCGATACATTCCAAAATGAAATCCTTCCGATGTGTTGCATGTTAACTCCATGTTTAATGCTATTTCAATGAGTAGTGTTATGTCCATGTTTAATGCTATGTCCATATTTAATGTTATCTCTATGTGTAATGTGTGACAGTGTAAACCCCAGGGAGATGCTTAGTGTGGCATTTGGGTACAGGTGCTATCCAGATCGTAAATATGGGTCCCTAGGGTGGAGCAATTGGAGAGCAGGGTGGGAAATGCTCCGTTTCCCCATGCTGTGGAAATTCCATGCCGAGTTTTCCAGGACGCAAGAAGTCCACAGGATCCGGTCCGGGATTCCTATGGGGCCGGCATCAGGCACAGGTGCTGGACATTAAAAACCCCTGGAGCTTGATACTCAGAGAGACTGTTGGGGGAAGTGGAAGTTCCCTGTGCTCCCAGGGCAAGGAGAGGCCCCGAAGAAGACAATCCCTGAGCCAAGTGAGGCAATACCTGCCTGGACATTTCTTTTGCAGGTTTCACAGATATGCAATACTTTTATCCAGCAAAAAGAAACTTCACGTCCTGATCATCAATAAGTCGTCACAAACACATCAAGGCCATCCTCCATAAGATATGTATTTCAGCCAGCAATACACAAGGGCACATACCATGCAACAGTCAAACAGTGGTTTTTGGGGTTTAAGCGGTTAAAATAAGGAGGAAAAAAAAACAAAAAAAAATGAGCTGCTGTTCCTGGCTCTAATTGCCCTAGAGGACTTAGGTGCTTAGGACCCCTAAAAGTGACATGTATGGCCCTCATGCTATAGGGTTTGTCACATATGGTGGAGGATGCGGGCAAAGCACTGCTATGGTCTGTGGGCAGAAAGCAGGAACCAAAAAAAAAAAAACGAAAAAAAAACGAGCTGCTGTTCCTGGCTCTAATTGCCCTAGAGGACTTAGGTGCTTAGGACCCCTAAAAGTGACATGTATGGCCCTCATGCTATAGGGTTTGTCACATATGGTGGAGGATGCGGGCAAAGCACTGCTATGGTCTGTGGGCAGAAAGCAGGAACCAAAAAAAAAAAACGAAAAAAAACCAAAAAAAAATGAGCTGCTGTTCCTGGCTCTAATTGCCCTAGAGGACTTAGGTGCTTAGGACCCCTAAAAGTGACATGTATGGCCCTCATGCTATAGGGTTTGTCACATATGGTGGAGGATGCGGGCAAAGCACTGCTATGGTCTGTGGGCAGAAAGCAGGAACCAAAAAAAAAAAACGAAAAACAAAAAAAAAAAAGAGAAAAAAAAAATTCACTTTATTTTAACCGCTTAAACCCCAAAAACCACTGTTTGACTGTTGCATGGTATGTCTCTAACTGAACTATGCTGGTGCAGACTGACCAGCCTAATCACCCACTACCTCAACCTCCCAGCCAGACCCAGCTACGCCAGGCTCTGGAAAACCTCCCCCAGACAACACACAAAACGTCCAGGCAGGTATTGCCTCACTTGGCTCAGGGATTCTCTTCTTCGGGGCCTCTCCTTGCCCTAGGAGCACAGGGAAACTTCCTCTTACCCCAACAGTCTCTCTGAGTATCAAGCTCCAGGGGCTTTTAATGTCCAGCACCTGTGCCTGATGCCGGCCCCATAGGAATCCCGGACCGGATCCTGCAGATTTCTTGCCTCCTGGAAAACTCGGCATGGAATTTCCACAGCATGGGGAAACGGAGCATTGGCCCACCCTGCTCTCCAATTGCTCCACCCCAGGGACCCATATTTACGATCTGGATAGCACCTGTACCCAAATGCCACACTAAGCATCTCCCTGGGGTTTACACTGTCACAAATGCTATGTCCATGTTTAATGCTTTATCCATGTGTAAGGCAGTGTCAGTGTTTAATGCTATCTCCATGTTTAATGTTATCTCTATGTGCAATGCTATGTCCATGTTTAATGCTATTGTCAGGAACCACTTTTTCGCTGCCTGAACCATGGCTTTTTTTATACCTGTGGTGTTTAAATCTGCTACCACTAGTGGCCGCCCTCTGGAGCACTCAGAACTCAGGTGTGCCTTGTTACCTGGGTTGAGCCCTAGCCAATACATCCAGCTGGCCCTTGTTACCTGTGATTACCCTGCCTTTATGAACCTGCCCTGCCCTTCAGTCAGGGCCTTTGTATTGAAGTCTATGGATCTTCCTGCTGTGGCTCGGCACCTGTACTGTTCCTGGTTCCCTGCTTTGTGTCCTGAAACTGGTGTTCAAACAAGAAATAGTTATATTTCAAAATAAAATCGATACATTCCAAAATGAAATCCTTCCGATGTGTTGCATGTTAACTCCATGTTTAATGCTATCTCAATGAGTAGTGTTATGTCCATGTTTAATGCTATGTCCATATTTAATGTTATCTCTATGTGTAATGTGTGACAGTGTAAACCCCAGGGAGATGCTTAGTGTGGCATTTGGGTACAGGTGCTATCCAGATCGTAAATATGGGTCCCTAGGGTGGAGCAATTGGAGAGCAGGGCGGGAAATGCTCCGTTTCCCCATGCTGTGGAAATTCCATGCCGAGTTTTCCAGGACGCAAGAAGTCCACAGGATCCGGTCCGGGATTCCTATGGGGCCGGCATCAGGCACAGGTGCTGGACATTAAAAACCCCTGGAGCTTGATACTCAGAGAGACTGTTGGGGGAAGTGGAAGTTCCCTGTGCTCCCAGGGCAAGGAGAGGCCCCGAAGAAGACAATCCCTGAGCCAAGTGAGGCAATACCTGCCTGGACATTTCTTTTGCAGGTTTCACAGATATGCAATACTTTTATCCAGCAAAAAGAAACTTCACGTCCTGATCATCAATAAGTCGTCACAAACACATCAAGGCCATCCTCCATAAGATATGTATTTCAGCCAGCAATACACAAGGGCACATACCATGCAACAGTCAAACAGTGGTTTTTGGGGTTTAAGCGGTTAAAATAAGGAGGAAAAAAAAACAAAAAAAAATGAGCTGCTGTTCCTGGCTCTAATTGCCCTAGAGGACTTAGGTGCTTAGGACCCCTAAAAGTGACATGTATGGCCCTCATGCTATAGGGTTTGTCACATATGGTGGAGGATGCGGGCAAAGCACTGCTATGGTCTGTGGGCAGAAAGCAGGAACCAAAAAAAAAAAACGAAAAAAAAACAAAAAAAAATGAGCTGCTGTTCCTGGCTCTAATTGCCCTAGAGGACTTAGGTGCTTAGGACCCCTAAAAGTGACATGTATGGCCCTCATGCTATAGGGTTTGTCACATATGGTGGAGGATGCGGGCAAAGCACTGCTATGGTCTGTGGGCAGAAAGCAGGAACCAAAAAAAAAAACGAAAAACAAAAAAAAAAAAGAAAAAAAAAAATTCACTTTATTTTAACCGCTTAAACCCCAAAAACCACTGTTTGACTGTTGCATGGTATGTCTCTAACTGAACTATGCTGGTGCAGACTGACCAGCCTAATCATCCACTACCTCAACCTCCCAGCCAGACCCAGCTACGCCAGGCTCTGGAAAACCTCCCCCAGACAACACACAAAACGTCCAGGCAGGTATTGCCTCACTTGGCTCAGGGATTCTCTTCTTCGGGGCCTCTCCTTGCCCTAGGAGCACAGGGAAACTTCCTCTTCCCCCAACAGTCTCTCTGAGTATCAAGCTCCAGGGGCTTTTAATGTCCAGCACCTGTGCCTGATGCCGGCCCCATAGGAATCCCGGACCAGATCCTGCAGATTTCTTGCCTCCTGGAAAACTCGGCATGGAATTTCCACAGCATGGGGAAACGGAGCATTGGCCCACCCTGCTCACCAATTGCTCCACCCCAGGGACCCATATTTACGATCTGGATAGCACCTGTACCCAAATGCCACACTAAGCATCTCCCTGGGGTTTACACTGTCACAAATGCTATGTCCATGTTTAATGCTTTATCCATGTGTAAGGCAGTGTCAGTGTTTAATGCTATCTCCATGTTTAATGTTATCTCTATGTGCAATGCTATGTCCATGTTTAATGCTATTGTCAGGAACCACTTTTTCGCTGCCTGAACCATGGCTTTTTTTATACCTGTGGTGTTTAAATCTGCTACCACTAGTGGCCGCCCTCTGGAGCACTCAGAACTCAGGTGTGCCTTGTTACCTGGGTTGAGCCCTAGCCAATTACTCCAGCTGGCCCTTGTTACCTGTGATTACCCTGCCTTTATGAACCTGCCCTGCCCTTCAGTCAGGGCCTTTGTATTGAAGTCTATGGATCTTCCTGCTGTGGCTCGGCACCTGTACTGTTCCTGGTTCCCTGCTTTGTGTCCTGAAACTGGTGTTCAAACAAGAAATAGTTATTTTTCAAAATAAAATCGATACATTCCAAAATGAAATCCTTCCGATGTGTTGCATGTTAACTCCATGTTTAATGCTATCTCAATGAGTAGTGTTATGTCCATGTTTAATGCTATGTCCATATTTAATGTTATCTCTATGTGTAATGTGTGACAGTGTAAACCCCAGGGAGATGCTTAGTGTGGCATTTGGGTACAGGTGCTATCCAGATCGTAAATATGGGTCCCTAGGGTGGAGCAATTGGAGAGCAGGGTGGGAAATGCTCCGTTTCCCCATGCTGTGGAAATTCCATGCCGAGTTTTCCAGGACGCAAGAAGTCCACAGGATCCGGTCCGGGATTCCTATGGGGCCGGCATCAGGCACAGGTGCTGGACATTAAAAACCCCTGGAGCTTGATACTCAGAGAGACTGTTGGGGGAAGTGGAAGTTCCCTGTGCTCCCAGGGCAAGGAGAGGCCCCGAAGAAGACAATCCCTGAGCCAAGTGAGGCAATACCTGCCTGGACATTTCTTTTGCAGGTTTCACAGATATGCAATACTTTTATCCAGCAAAAAGAAACTTCACGTCCTGATCATCAATAAGTCGTCACAAACACATCAAGGCCATCCTCCATAAGATATGTATTTCAGCCAGCAATACACAAGGGCACATACCATGCAACAGTCAAACAGTGGTTTTTGGGGTTTAAGCGGTTAAAATAAGGAGGAAAAAAAAAACAAAAAAAAATGAGCTGCTGTTCCTGGCTCTAATTGCCCTAGAGGACTTAGGTGCTTAGGACCCCTAAAAGTGACATGTATGGCCCTCATGCTATAGGGTTTGTCACATATGGTGGAGGATGCGGGCAAAGCACTGCTATGGTCTGTGGGCAGAAAGCAGGAACCAAAAAAAAAAAAACGAAAAAAAAAACAAAAAAAAATGAGCTGCTGTTCCTGGCTCTAATTGCCCTAGAGGACTTAGGTGCTTAGGACCCCTAAAAGTGACATGTATGGCCCTCATGCTATAGGGTTTGTCACATATGGTGGAGGATGCGGGCAAAGCACTGCTATGGTCTGTGGGCAGAAAGCAGGAACCAAAAAAAAAAAACGAAAAACAAAAAAAAAAAAAGAAAAAAAAAATTCACTTTATTTTAACCGCTTAAACCCCAAAAACCACTGTTTGACTGTTGCATGGTATGTCTCTAACTGAACTATGCTGGTGCAGACTGACCAGCCTAATCACCCACTACCTCAACCTCCCAGCCAGACCCAGCTACGCCAGGCTCTGGAAAACCTCCCCCAGACAACACACAAAACGTCCAGGCAGGTATTGCCTCACTTGGCTCAGGGATTCTCTTCTTCGGGGCCTCTCCTTACCCTAGGAGCACAGGGAAACTTCCTCTTACCCCAACAGTCTCTCTGAGTATCAAGCTCCAGGGGCTTTTAATGTCCAGCACCTGTGCCTGATGCCGGCCCCATAGGAATCCCGGACCAGATCCTGCAGATTTCTTGCCTCCTGGAAAACTCGGCATGGAATTTCCACAGCATGGGGAAACGGAGCATTGGCCCACCCTGCTCTCCAATTGCTCCACCCCAGGGACCCATATTTACGATCTGGATAGCACCTGTACCCAAATGCCACACTAAGCATCTCCCTGGGGTTTACACTGTCACAAATGCTATGTCCATGTTTAATGCTTTATCCATGTGTAAGGCAGTGTCAGTGTTTAATGCTATCTCCATGTTTAATGTTATCTCTATGTGCAATGCTATGTCCATGTTTAATGCTATTGTCAGGAACCACTTTTTCGCTGCCTGAACCATGGCTTTTTTTATACCTGTGGTGTTTAAATCTGCTACCACTAGTGGCCGCCCTCTGGAGCACTCAGAACTCAGGTGTGCCTTGTTACCTGGGTTGAGCCCTAGCCAATACATCCAGCTGGCCCTTGTTACCTGTGATTACCCTGCCTTTATGAACCTGCCCTGCCCTTCAGTCAGGGCCTTTGTATTGAAGTCTATGGATCTTCCTGCTGTGGCTCGGCACCTGTACTGTTCCTGGTTCCCTGCTTTGTGTCCTGATCAAGCGGACTCGCTGCTTTGTGTCCTGATCAAGCGGACTCGCTGCTTTGTGTCCTGATCAAGCGGACTCGCTGCTTTGCGTCCTGATCAAGCGGACTCGCTGCTTTGCGTCCTGATCAAGCGGACTCGCTGCTTTGTGTCCTGATCAAGCGGACTCGCTGCTTTGTGTCCTGATCAAGCGGACTCGCTGCTTTGCGTCCTGATCAAGCGGACTCGCTGCTTTGCGTCCTGATCAAGCGGACTCGCTGCTTTGCGTCCTGATCAAGCGGACTCGCTGCTTTGCGTCCTGATCAAGCGGACTCGCTGCTTTGCGTCCTGATCAAGCGGACTCGCTGCTTTGCGTCCTGATCAAGCGGACTCGCTGCTTTGCGTCCTGATCAAGCGGACTCGCTGCTTTGTGTCCTGATCAAGCGGACTCGCTGCTTTGAGTCCTGATCAAGCGGACTCGCTGCTTTGCGTCCTGATCAAGCGGACCCGCTGCTTTGCGTCCTGATCAAGCGGACTCGCTGCTTTGCGTCCTGATCAAGCGGACTCGCTGCTTTGCGTCCTGATCAAGCGGACTCGCTGCTTTGCGTACTGATCAAGCGGACTCGCTGCTTTGCGTCCTGATCAAGCGGACTCGCTGCTTTGCGTCCTGATCAAGCGGACTCGCTGCTTTGCGTCCTGATCAAGCGGACTCGCTGCTTTGCGTCCTGATCAAGCGGACTCGCTGCTTTGCGTCCTGATCAAGCGGACTCGCTGCTTTGCGTCCTGATCAAGCGGACTCGCTGCTTTGCGTCCTTCCAAGCGGACTCGCTGCTTTCCGTCCTTCCAAGCGGACTCGCTGCTTTGCGTCCTTCCAAGCGGACTCGCTGCTTTGCGTCCTTCCAAGCGGACTCGCTGCTTTGCGTCCTTCCAAGCGGACTCGCTGCTTTGCGTCCTTCCAAGCGGACTCGCTGCTTTGCGTCCTTCCAAGCGAACTCGCTGCTTTGCGTCCTTCCAAGCGGACTCGCTGCTTTGCGTCCTTCCAAACGGACTCGCTGCTTTGCGTCCTTCCAAGCGGACTCGGTGCTTTGCGTCCTTCCAAGCGGACTCGGTGCTTTGTGTCCTTCCAAGCGGACTCGCTGCTTTGCGTCCTTCCAAGCGGACTCGCTGCTTTGCGTCCTTCCAAGCGGACTCGCTGCTTTGCGTCCTTCCAAGCGGACTCCCTGCTATGCGTCCTTCCAAGCGGACTCCCTGCTTTGTGTCCTCATGAAGACCATTCACCTACACCTGAGAAATCCAACAAGCCTGTTACCAGTATGAAAAAGGAATCTTCTAGGAAACGTGAACCCCTTACCACAACCGAATTGCAACAAAGGCGTGATGATGAGGCTTGCTTTTACTGTGGCAAAAAGGGACACTGGATCACCCAATGTCCTCTGAAACCTCCCAAACCCTCTGTACTGATTGAACAGTCTACGTCACAAGCACAGAGCTCTCCTAAAAGGGGAAGTAGCTTTATTCCCCAGGACAGTGAACCCATGGAGTATATACCACCCCTGGTGATTCCTAATGCTTCTCAAACTCCAGTGGATGTCCAGCTGAAGCCTGATGACTGTTCTGTGATGGAATGCAGCTTCTGTGATTCTACAGTCTGTGGCAGTGTGGGTTGCTCCCATATGGATGAACTTCCTATTGCTTTCTGTTCAGCCATGATTGCAACTCCTATCACTCTTACCTCAGCAAAGTGTGATACACCAGAGACTACCATAGCCCCTAATATCTCCTCTGGACTGATAGCAAAGATACATGACCCTATTCCATCTCTGAGGAGGAAGGGACCTTCCATCAGTGCTTCCCATACCAAGTCTGCTTCTCCTGTTTTGAACCAGTGCAGTTCTGGTACTACCCCCCTGCCCCCAGTAGTGCCCTGGGTACAGGGCAGCTATGTGACCCCTGGAACATGGAAAGAGAAAGCACTGAATCATACCTTCTCATCAACTTCTTCAGCATCCAGTCCCAATTTGACCTATGATTGCACCACAGATAACCTTTCCTTTGATTGTGTTATTACCTCTAATGGCAATATAATCAGAAATGAAGACCTGGAGATCTGTGAACAAGCTTTACCGAAAAAGAAAAAGAAGAAATCACGTTAAGTACACCCTTCTGCTCAGTTTATTAAAGGTGTACAGATTTTGTTCAGACTGTTCGCATTCAGTGACCGCTCCTTGGGGAGGGGGTACTGTCAGGAACCACTTTTTCGCTGCCTGAACCATGGCTTTTTTTTTTATACCTGTGGTGTTTAAATCTGCTACCACTAGTGGCTGCCCTCCGCCCTCTGGAGCACTCAGAACTCAGGTGTGCCTTGTTACCTGGGTTGAGCCCTAGCCAATACATCCAGCTGGGCCTTGTTACCTGTGATTACCCTGCCTTTATGAACCTGCCCTGCCCTTCAGTCAAATGGGTGTTTTGATGGATATATCCAGCCCTGTGTGTCCAAAATAAATCAGTCTTCGTTTGGTTTTACCCTACACCGAGTCTCGGCTAGTGCCTGGGGAACCGGGGGAAGTGTGTTGTCCCAGGCTAAGGGAGCACAAGACAGCGGAGGTAGTCGGTCGGACTAGCCAGCTCCGTGACATTGGTGGCAAGCAGTGGGATTGCTTCTTAGTCTGAGGGACACTCACTTTCTACCGGGATTAACCAACAGGACGGCAGAGTTCGGTCGCCTTGACGAGGACATGGATGTGGTATCAGAATTCCAGGGGCTGCTGTGGGTCATCCTCTCTTGCTACACCACTACTCTGCCTACAGAACAATACCAGAATCTGCCTCCTCCCTATTGACTATGGGCCCTGGGTTTGTAAAGACTTTTGTGGCTACCCCCAGCAGTACCATCTCATCACTAGCTGAGGGGATTATCTCCAGCATACAGCCAGGATCTGCAACCAGGGAGTGACTGCCATTGTTTCAGTTTAATGTTGTATAAATCAGCCCCCCCCATTGTATTGTTAATCTAGTTAGTGCCCCTGTTGTCTCTGGGAGGCAGATTAAGGGGGGCAGTTTGTGTCTCAATATCTTATTTTATGTAAATGTGTGTTTTGCTGGATATATCCAGCCCTGTGTGTCCAAAATAAATCAGTCTTCGTTTGGTTTTACCCTACACTGAGTCTCGGCTAGTGACTGGGGAACCGGGGAAAGTGTGTTGTCCCAGGCTGAGGGAGCACAAGACAGCGGAGGTAGTCGGTCGGACTAGCCAGCTCCGTGACAAATGCTATGTCCATGTTTAATGCTATGTCATTGTGTAATGCAATGTCCATGTTTAATGTTAACTCTATGTGTAATGCTATGTCCATGTGTATCATTATCTCCATGTGTAATGCTCTGTCCATGTTTAATGCTATGTCCATGTTTAATGCTATGTCTGTGAGTAGGTCTACATCCATGTTTAATGCTATCTCCATGTGTAATGCAATGTCTACTTTTAATGCGATGTCTATTTTTAATGCGATGTCCGTTTATATTGAACTGATGTTACGCAGTCTATTAAAGGGAAAGAGCTTGCGGTGGAGGCATAATCATCCACAGAAGCTTTGTGCTTCCGTGTTGTCAATTACGTTTTGCCTTTTCTTTTCTACAGGTATAAATACACAGTTAACCTCTTAGTGTCCAGAGGGAAGGACAATCTTTCAAGCCATGGTTCCCCAGAGGTTTCCACCCTTAGGGTGGTTTTTCCTCTCCTGCGCGCTGAAAGGTGACTCTTCGTGAGTCTCGAGGTAGCTGTCACCATGATCATTGCTTTCAGGCCTAATTAATTGGACTATTAATTTTGTAATTAATAATAAACAAATTAAATGACCATCAGTTTCTGTTGTGTTTTTTATACTATTGACTAAAAGTAGCTGTAACCATATGTAATAACAAAAATGAATGGAGTTTATCCAGACCAATGGTTCGGGCCCAACCAGTGTGTATGCTAAAGAGCTGAAGGGCTGGCTTCCTCAGGGCCCTTTGCCAGGTATTTCATGCTTTATTAAAAAACACCAATGCACAGGTGTACAAAAAGGACAATGTATACATTTAAAAGGTTACAAATTTGCATCCGTGCGTCTCATGTTTAGACGTCACTTACATCTTCACACACATCATAGTTAAACATTTAGAATGAGTAATGTTATACAAAATACTAAAACCCCATATTTTTCATATATATCTAAACCCTCACTTAATCAGTTAAATTGACAGAACATACCCCCAACAACAATTCAGGTGTCCAGATTGTATATGCATTTCGAGCATTTTAATTGGGCTTATAAGGTGTATATTGCTGTTTTGGAACTGTTTTTTTTTACATTTAGTATGTTGGGTTTGTAACTGGAAATTTTAAACGAAGCCATGAACACCACCCAATCTAGGATATGTCACTAGTGGTTTCAGGACACAGTCCAAGCAGACATTTGGCCACCAATCACTGCCGAAATTAGCTATAGAAATACTTTGTTGAATTTTTTTCACCAACCCTTCTGTGTTTTTTAGAATTTTTTTGGCACAGGTTATGAGTTATGGCAGAGAAATCCAGTATGTGTTTTTTAGATTATGGAAATACCCTACATGCATAGGTTTTTTTACATTATTTTTTTTTAAACTTGCCTGGAACAAACTTTTTGATAGCTGCGTAGAGTTTTTATGTAGGTCATGTGCCATCAAAATACCCTACATTTTCATCTTGTTTTATTAAGTTGCAGCAATCCTACGGTTTTTTGTTTTTTTTATCTCAATTCAAATCTCCATTTATTCAAGGTATGCGTAAAAGACAAGTTATAGTGTGTACATTAGAGGAATGAGAGACACCTCCCGCGTTTGCACAGTAAAACAACGGTCCGCTAAAACAAATCGGTAAGCATACCAGGGTCCGAAAGACTCTAGAATGAACAGTGAACAAGACCAGATACGGAGAGGAGATCAACATACTGTGATCGTGTCAGAAAATATAGTATTACAAAAATACAGCAGTATTAATAAAAAATAAACATAACTAAAACAGAATCAAAACACTCCAGGATGTCATTGCAATCCTACTGTTAAAGCAAAAGCAGAACGATATATATATATATTATTGAAAACATTTCCAATTCCCTATTTTTGTATGATACAGAGACCTGGTAGAGAGGGACAGGGAGGGCAGTGGTACCTAAGGAGTCTGTCCTAATACCTTTTTTATAGCAGACTTTTTGTGCGTTTGGTGGGGGGATTGTACAAAGAAAATGCCATTTTTGTCTTTGGATCAGAGGATGTTTCTCAAAATCTTTAGCTGGAACTGTAGAAAAGTGTAATTCTTTCCAGTTCCAAATTTATCTTAAAGTACCTATGTATTAAACACGGAAACTTGGGTCAGGTAGATCACAACTTTTGTATACCATGTTGTGGTTTTGCCTAACACTAGGTAGGGCTGTTGACTTTGATCAGAAAGGTATACCCCACCACGTTTTATTGTTATTGATAATGCACTGTGGTTTTGGGAACTGTGCATCACCCTTACCTCTGACATGTACCAGCACCAAACTTTCATTGTGTATGGAGGAGAGAACATACTCTACATGTCTTCACAGAGCACTTTTGTTTTGGGTACACCAATTGGTGGATGGAAGATTTTTAGGCTGGGGTGTCATATATATAAAAAAAATTAAAAATTAACTCCAGGCTGGTATCGGAATTATCTACCTGGATACCAAAGGTACATACATTTCTAGTTTCCTATTTTTCCTTCTTGCTACATAACCCTGCACCCACTGATCTTTATACTTTTTTAACCTGGTCCATGCTATAAGCACATAAGCTTTCTAGACCTCAGAGGTCTTTTCGTCACCATTTCTTCTGTAGGAGAGACCTCTGATGTCCAAACATACACCTTTCAATAGAAATCATACAACGTATGATACAATCCCCCCCCCATACAACGTATGCAGTTAAGTGTCCATTTTGCTTGTGGAGCTCAGTGAGAATGAACCAAGACTTTGCTACACTTTTAATTTTATTTTAAATATTTTAAATACACGATGGATACTTAACATAGACACAACTGTACAATGGAACTGACAACATGTTGATATTGTTTTAAAGATACAACACCTGGCTTCTTCGAAATATACATAAATAAAAATTAATTAATTCAATCTGAATCCCGTTGTGAGCGATGTATTCCTGGTTTTCATCACATTGGTTACAGATCTTCAATTTTATCTGGCAAGTGGGTCCAATACAAAAGCCCGACAAATGGAGATATTATTATATTGTGGAGCCTTGAACAAGTTTTCTAGTGTGAACTCTTAATTCAACTCTTTCTTATTCATTTATTGAATATCAATGCACTTATTTCACTTTTTTCAATTGTTTTTTCTCTCTCTAATTAATGATATAATTCATTATGTTTAAACAGTTTGGTGGTTTCATGGAAACGTGAAAGTGGCCATATCAAGTCAGGACTCTAGGAATGATTCTTAGAATCATGTTGATGCATTGTCATCTTTAAAGAGTTTCTTCTGAATCACTGTCATCGGGAAGGTTCATACAGGTTATCAGAGAAATATAGAGAAGAGCATCTCTGGATAGCTTCACCTTACTGATGGGAATCTCCGAGCGTGGTTTCTCCTTCTCTGTAACATAAGTTACATGCACCGGGCCTTTGAAGTCAGTTGTGGAGATGTTTCCATGTGTGTTCCGATTCACGTTGACACTTGAGACTTCTGTTTCTTCTGCGTACTCTTTGTAAGAGGAGTCACAGCCACCCCAACGCCTGTGCGAAGGACAAAGAACCATTTAGACAAGTGATATTCACAGAAAATGTTCCATCTGAAGGAGAGACCCGTGACTTTCTGAAAACCTTTGTAACTTTACATCGTTTTGTATCTTGGTCCAATAAAGTATCAACTTTGACGTAATACCCTACTATCACCCTTTCAACTGTTGAGCTGAGTAAAAACACATTAAGAACAATCTCGATGCTCGCTTGACAGCCTTATCACACCAACATCAGCACTCACTGAATAAGACTGCAAAGTAAAATCTAGATCTAGGCTTTCCTGTGTATTTGACATCACAGCAGTCACAGACCTCCCTAATACCCCTTTGGCCAACCTGTGTGACCTCTGGAGACGTTATTATGTGAAGTCATGTCCTGGTACTCCAAGATTACGCTCAGTAAAAGGATGAGGAGGTAGGTTATGTGTCCCTCCCAACAGGGCTGGCCTAAGGGGTGTGCGACCTGTGCGGCCGCACAGGGTGCCATGGCAACAGGGGCGCCTGCCCGGGACTTAAATTAAAACATCAGGGTTTTTTTTGTTTTGTTTTGTTTTAACTTTATTTAACATCCTCCATGTTAAATAAAGTTTTTTTTTTACTTTATTTTACATGGAGGATGTTAAATAAAGTTAAAACAACAAAAAAAAAAACAATGGTTTAATTTAAGTCCCAGGCAGGGGCGCAGAGCAGTCGCTCGTGAAGTTTTCAGCAACCGCTCGGCACCCCTCAC
Organism: Spea bombifrons; assembly: GCF_027358695.1. Taxonomy (NCBI): domain Eukaryota; kingdom Metazoa; phylum Chordata; class Amphibia; order Anura; family Pelobatidae; genus Spea; species Spea bombifrons. The sequence continues at coordinate 50,871,452 of NC_071088.1, forward strand.
TCTCCGTGGCGGTGCCGGCGTTTCATGCTGAGCACCGAAATATGGTGTCATATTCCGGAGCCTCAACAAGGTAAGTAAGGATAATGAGAAGTAGGGAGAGGGGCGGGGGCGAAGGCAGTAAGATGGAGCAGAGGGGGGGAAGGCAGTGAGAAGGGGCAGAGGTGGTAGATAGTGAGAAGGGGCAGAGGGGGGAAGGCAGTGAGAAGGGGCAGATGTGATAGATAGTGATAAAGGGGGAGAGGGGATAGATAGTGAGAAAGGGGAGTTTTGTGACAAGATTTTTTATCCTTTCTTTTTTTGGGATGGGGGGGCGCCAGAGGAGTAGTCCGCACAGGGCACCAGAACACCTAAGGCTTGCTTTGCCTCCCAAATATGTATAAGACCAGGGCAAAACTAAAGACATAGCTACATTTAAGCATAAATACCGCTTGAGGGCATACATATAATTACAAGTAAATTACAAGTATATAATCCCCCATCCTTAAAATCACCCTTATCTGTCTGGGTCTTCTGCAGAATCTTTATCAATGCCACATGACGTACCTTTTTTATGATTGCCAGCAATAAGATAACGGCAAATACCAGCATTATACTTCCTGCAATAGACACCATGATGATCTCATAGGTCCTGTTTGTATAGTCTGCTATAGAAAGGGCATAAAAATGTAGTCATTTTCCTCTTCCCGTACTGCCACTCAAGAGTAATAACATGACCTTTTACAAAGAAAGAGAATATCGAAGTCCCTGCACGCCTGAGTTAAAAATCACACAGCAGGCCAAGCATAGTCAGAAACTATTAAAGTCCATTATTTTACACATTTATAGAAAGTGTTATTGTATGTGAATTAGCGCTCCTTTTAACTTTTCTCAGAACAGCTGAGCTCACGAACATTATTGAAACATACCCCTGCTTGAGTACGGGTGACTTAATTCAGAAGTGTTGTATTTGAGTGCCAAGCTAGTTCCCAAGTATATGTATAACTTAATATTAAAATTAATCAATCCTTGGTTAAGCCTCTACTACTTCATCTGGAAGGCTGTGCCATGCATCAACCACCCTCTCAGTAAAACTTTTGTTGTGTCATGTTTTGTAACAGCTTTCTAGAATGTTGCCCAAATTGTGGTTCTCTCTCTCTCTTAAGCATTTCATATTTCAACCCACAAAGAAAAAACTCCTTTTTCAGAGTTTGTGTCTGCAACCATCTCGCTTCCAGAGTTATCCAGAGCCATTCTGTAAAACAGCAACTAAAACATAATATAAAACATAGTAGAAAAGGTATATATATATATATATATATATATATATATATATATATCCCATAGAACATCACTGTGGAATATGATGGTGCCATATAAGATAATTATAATAATAAATATTATTATTATTAAAAATGAAATTCAATAATTGTGTATTATCGATATATAATTACTTTCTTAAGATATTTATAAGACAAAATATTGCGCTACAATAGCATCAAAAAGCAAGGATAGTTTAGGGAGGATAGTTTAGCAAGGATGTAAGAAGGATAGTTTAGTCACCTTTACACTATTTTTTTGCCGTAACCAAACAAAATAAGTGACATTATTTTATTAAACAATATTTCCTTAAAATATATAAAAAATAGCATTTTTATTTGTATTGCTAATTGAATTAGAGGAAAATGTGTGTTTGTTAAAAAAAATTTAAATAAGATAAGACGAGCGTTCTAGAATATCAACCTCAAAGCAATACCCATACCATGGGAATGGGTGGTGGATTAGAGAATATCCTAAAATAAAAACGTTACTCTAATAAGAAAGCGATGACCCCTATACTTTTTTTTCCCATGTATACGACTAAAATGGCAGGTCCTGAACAACATATGTGTATTAGTAAATCTTGTATGTAATGAACGTAAATCACAGAGTGTATTTACCTGGGAAAGAGATGATTCTGCCTCTATAGCCCACAGGACTCTGATTTTGTTTCTGGCCTCTTTTATCTTGGGTGGTTTATGGTATAGAGTTAGCTCCTTGAATCATTCTTAACGCTCCTTTTTTTCCCCCCTCTTACATTTTTTCTAGTATAAATTCCATTGTAAAAATGCCAGCGGCTAATTAACAGAGATTAGATCTCCACCTAGAGGGGACTGAAGCTGGATTGGAGTCAACGTTCTCCTGCCCTGGACCAGAAGGTTTATGTTGGCAGAGAGCTAAGAAAAAAATATACAATATATATATATATATATATATATATATATATACACACACACCCAGTATATATACTATACTGTTCAAAGGTTTTATTTATTAAGTTAACAATTTTGTAACTAAATGTAGTATTAGAAATATCATTACAACATTTGTGTCATTTATAATTTTTGCCACAAACTCTTAATTGCCATGGGACACAAACGCAGACATTGATAGGCTGTTGCCATAGATAGGTGGCCGCTTTTCTTTTTATTTCCCTGGTGTTTAAATCTGTTATTGTAGACATAAGTGATTACAATCATTTGGTATTGAAAACTTACAGCAATCAAAACGTATGTATACTGTGGGAATAAAATAAGCCTGTATCCGTGATCTGCACGCAAACTTTGCACATATACAATAATTCAATAATACAATCTCAATTCCTTGCAACCGCCCCCAGGACATGTTGTAATTTCGTTCTTTTATTATTGTTCAGGATTCCCAGCCTGGAGTATTTGGGGTTTAAAGCAGTGCACAGTGCACTTGGATCACTTGTCTAAGGGTGAGAGGCCCATTTTATCGATACATGTGGTTGGGATGTATCCACTGTGTTACACTATGGGAAATGGCTTATGTATTTTATGTTATGCGAACCGTGGTCTAAGATATACAGGAATTAATTATGGGGAGATCGATTGAATAAGAATGTGTGAGAATGTATGAGAGGGCCAAAAATGTTTGGGTGACAAGCTTAGAAATTTCCAGGTGTGTCAATATCACATATACCGTATTTACCAGATTATAAAACAAGGTTTTTTTCCAGAGCAAATGCTTATACCTCCCTATATGCCACTGTGCACCCTGATATGCCACTCCGCTCCCCATAAATGTCCTGCACCACCCTGAAATTCATTATACTCCCTGATTCACCACTCTGCCTCCCCCAGATATGCCACTCTGAAATTCATTATACCCCCCATACACCACTCTACCTCCCCCTATACACCACTCTAACTCCCCCAGATATGCCATTCTGCCTCCCTGAAATTCATTACACCCCCATACACCACTCTGCTACCCTGAAATTCATTATACCCCCATACACCACTATAACTCACCCATACACCACTCTGCCTCCTCCCCCTCCCATACTCCACTCTGCCTCCTCCCCCTCCCATACTCCACTCTGCCTCCTCCCCCTTCCCGTACTCAACTCTGCCTCCTCCCCCTCCCATACACCCCGCTGGCCCCTCCCCCTCCCATACACCACTCTGGCCCCTCCCCCATCCCATACACCACTCTGGCTCCTCCCCCTCCCATACAGCACTCTGGCTCCTCCCCTCCTATACACCACTCTGAGTCCTCCCCTCCCATACTCCACTCTGACGATTTTCATTATCGATTATTATCGATTTTATCGATTAGTTGTTTCAGCCCTACTGTTAACATAGCACAACACAAAGAGTGCAAATGGAAAACGCAGAACAGGAAAAAATGGAGCAGTGGTTCATATAGTAAGAAGCACAAAGCACTTCTGAAAATGAACATGAATGTCGCTGTCTTTGAAAGACCATTGGTTACATATCTGTCATCTCTTCTCCAAAACGAGAGTAGCAGATGGTCCACATGTGCAGAGGATGCATGCCCAGGAACATTTTCTCCCTCTTATTGCATGGTTTTATGCTGCCTCTTTTGCCAATGGTATCATGCAGCATGCCTTTTACAAAGCACCTTAAAACTGCCAACATAATACAAGTGTCACCAGTGTTCAAAATGACAAAGATCTATATGATATGTCAGATGGTTTTATTGCAGAAAAAACTGTTTGATTTTTCTCCCATTATATCCTATGGGCATTCAGTCAATTCTGTCATTCACCTGTCATTCCATAGAAAACCGCTATAATCCCACATAACCTGAGTTTTAGAACCTATAACTGTACTAGGGGAGGATACATGACAAAAATCTATCTATTTCTCTGAAAAACAGGTTTGTTTTTTCTCCCATTATATCCTATGGGCATTCCCTCAACACTGTCATTCAACTGTCATAATTCACAGCCATAATTCCACCTAATCTGACACTTAGATCATGTGTCTGTAACAGGGGAGTATGTGTTCCAAAGATCTACATCATATGTCTGATGGTTTTCTCTGCAAAACAAGTTACATTTTTCTCCCATTCTATCCTACGGGCATTCACTCAATACTGTCATTCACCTGTCATTCCATAGAAAACAGCTATAATCCCTCAAAATCTGAGTTTGGGATCCTGTGTGTGTACTAGGGGAGCATGTGTGCCAAAGATCTATTGGATATGTCAGATGGTTTGCTCTAAAAAAACAAGTTTAATTTGTCTCCCATTATATCCTATGGGCATTCACTCAAAACTGTCATTCACCTGTCATTCCATAGACAACAGCTATAATCCCACATAGTATGAGTTCTAGATCCCGTGTGTGTACTAGGGGAGTATATGTGCCAACGTTCTATATGATATTTCAGAGGGTTTTCTCTAAAAAACAAGTTTAATTTTTCTCCCATTCTATCCTATGGGCATTCACTCAAAACTGTCATTCACCTGTCATTCCATAGAAAACAGCTATAATTCCACTTAATATGAGGTTTAGATCCTGTAACTCTACTAGGGGAGTATACATGACAAAGATCTATAAGATATGTCAGAGGGTCTTCTCTAAAAACAAGTTTAATTTTTCTCCCATTATATCCTATGGGCATTCACTCAAAACTGTCATTCACCTGTCATTCCATAGAAAACAGCTATAATCCCACAAAGTATGAGTATTAGATCCTGTGTGTGTACTAGGGGAGTATATGTGCCAAAGTTCTATATGATATTTCAGAGGGTTTTGTCTGAAAAACAGGTTTGATTTTCTCCCATTCTATCCTATGGGCATTCACTCAAAACTGTCATTCACCTGTCATTCCAAAGAAAACAGCTATAATCCCACATAATCTGAGTTTTAGATCCTGTGTCTGTGCTAGGGGAGAATGTGTGCCAAAGATCTAGATATGTCTTAAACTTTTATTTAAAAATCAATTATTCTTTTCCCCTCTATTATAGTCTATGGGCATTCCTCCCCATTATAGTCTATGGGCATTCCTCCCCATTAAAGTCTATGGGCATTCCTCCCCATTATAGTCTATGGGCATTCCTCCCCATTATAGTCTATGGGCATTCCTCCCCATTATAGTCTATGGGCATTCCTCCCCATTATAGTCTATGGGCATTCCTCCCCATTAAAGTCTATGGGCATTCCTCCCCATTATAGTCTATGGGCATTCCATTTTGTCATTCGTTTTAGTATGTCCCTTGATACAATACATTCAAGGGGTCTGACGAGACAAGAATTGACAGACTAAGACAAACCGATACATTAGGTAGAGAGAGCCCTGCTCGCAAGCTTACAATCTTGAGGGATATTTATAATATTCAATTATTAAATCAAGACCTATAGGTGCAACGTGGGTCCAGGTGCAATTCATGGGATGAGATTTACAGCAGCTCGGATGTTTTTGGATTTTAAAGGATTTAGAGAAACTCTTTTTTTTTAGTTAAAATTACGGCCAATTTTCATTTGCCCAATGTTGCATTCGCATGAAAACGCATTTGTATGGAAACGAATGCACAAGTCAAATATTATGCAATATTATAGCTATTGTAGTTTTAATGATTCTAATGTTCTTGGTGTCATCTTCGTTTCCCAGCTTCAGTGATGGCAGGTAAAATGAAGATTTATTCGGATCTACCTGGCCGGTCTGATAACTGTGAAGATGAAAAGGGTGAGAAGAAAGCGCCGGATGATTCACTTCCGGAAATCACTGGAATTGCAGAGGGCTCTCTGACTTTTGACAGTGAATATAAATACCGGGAAGTGCTGGACCACATTTACAATGAACTTGCGGATGATCAACCTGAAAAGGACAGATTAAGGTTTTGTGATTTCTTTGTAATATTCTGTATGATTTGCTGTAATCATTAATCAGCAATGCCTTTTCTTCAAACATATATATAGCAACCTGAAACTTCTGAGTGTATAAATAATGTATTTTCCCTACTTCTGATAATGTGCGCTTGACTTTGATCGCAATGCGGAGAAATCTAGTGTCATCATCATCTTCATCCTGTGCATTCTATACTCAGAGCTGTACATTTTTTAAAGTACCGTATTTGTTCGATTATAAGACAAGGTTTTTTCAGAGCAAATGCTCTGAAAAATACCCCCCGTCTTATATGCAAAGTCGTCTTCTAATCAGACCTCAAATAGAGGTCTGACTACAAGACTAAGATCCAGATCCCCGCAGCGCTGCAGGGGACCCGTATCATCCTATCTGGCAGCCTATCTGGTATATATATATATATATACTGTAAACATACTGTACATACTGTACATACAGATATATAAAGAAACATACATACTATGCCCCTCTCCCTATTAACTCAAGGAGTTATGTCTCCCCTGCAGCTCACACTTTTTGTGCCATGCATTGGTACTATAGCGGGGTCATGTGTAACGCACCTTGCATGACCCTGCTACACTAGTGATGCAGAGCACAAACAGTGTCTCTGCATAGAGTGGGTACCATGTACCCATGGCGCCAGCTTCAACATGCTTTTGCTTTCAGCCTTGTTGTCACTAAGTACAATCTATATATGTATATATATATATATATATATATATATATTTGCCTAGTATTTTTCTTTGATTGACATGATGAGAAACTCCTACATAATTAGCTGTATCATCTTCAATGTCAGGCTCCGTATTTAGTGGTGGGAGTTATGGTGAACAACAATCATTCCTGGCTTACTTTAAAGTGATGGGAGTTAAAATGTATCACCATTAGTAGCTTGCTCAGTATATAGTGATGGGAGTTATAGTGTACAACCGTCAATGCCTGCCTCTGTATATAGTGGTGAGAGTTGTGCTGTACCACCATCAGTGTTTGGCTCAGCATGTAGTGATGTAAGCTTACTGTACCATGGTCAGTGCTTGGCTCAATCTATAGTAATTGGAGTCAAGGTTTACTACTGTCTGGGTTAGTACATTGTTATTCTCTAGAAATAGCTGAGCCTCAATTATCAGTTCTTGTTTATTTATTGGGTTTATCAGTATAGATTCATTTAACCTCCAGTTATTTCTAATATTATAATCTAAGTTATTAGATATCTACAAAAACACCGGGGCATGATCCGATCTTGGAATCTCTCACTACATTTAAATGTTTTGCTTTTATCAAGAAACAATCTATGCGTCAATATGTTTGATACATATTTGAATAAAAGGTATAATCTCTCTCTGTTGAATGGAAAACTCTTGAACAGTCATACAGAGAGTTCTGTAACAGAAATTCTTAAATTCCAGGAGAGGAACTACCAGATCCTTTTAAATCTGATCTAGAAAAGCTACGGTCAGCATTAAAATCGCCTCCCATCAAGAGAATACCACTCTGAAGTGTGTCGATTTTAGTAATCAAAGATTCAAAAAAACGTAGCGAGAACCAGTTAGGAGCATATACATTAACAAAAGTGTTAATTTGGTTAATGAGCCAGCCCTGTAGTATGTAGATTTTAATTCGAGAGCCAGCCCTGTATGATGCATAGTTTAATCCGTAGGCAAGCACAGCATTTCCCCGTCTTCCTTTAAGTAAGAGAATACATATAAAATTACTTCCAAAGTGCCTTGGAAAAAGTGGGGCCCTAAAGTGTTCCTTTAAATATAAGCCAGAGAGGTAAGTGTTAATTAGTTTAACCATTGCATTGTGTATTATTGCTGTGTTATTAGAATTTGTCATGGTGTGACCTCCCTGAGTCGGACTCGGTGGAGACAGAACTCTTATCGTTGCTGCGTGAGTAGATAATCCCTGGATAAACTGAGGAAGTGCCATTTGCCCATCTGTGATGCCCTCTGCGAGTCTCCTCACACTCTTCTGCCATCTGCCAGTCTCCTGAGACTCCGCTACTGTTTCCCGGGACTCCGCTACTTTCTCCCCGGACGCGGCTGCCACCTGAGAGTCTCTCCAGACTCGGCTACTGTGTCTCCGGACTCGGCTACTGTCTCCCTGGACTCGGCTGCCACCTGAGAGTCTCCCCGGACTCGGCTGCCACCTGCCAGTCTCCCCAGACTCGGCTGCCACCTGCCAGTCTCCCCAGACTCAGCTGCCACCTGCCAGTTTCCCCAGACTCGGTTGCCAGTCCCCACAGACTCGGCCGCCAGTCTCCCCAGAATCCGCTGTCATCTGCCAGTCTGCTCTGCTGTCTGCCATAGTCTGCTGCCATCTGCCAATATCCCCAGACTCTACTGCTTTCTGTGAATATCCTCAGACGCCACTGCTACTTACCCGTCTCTGCTACTGTCTAACAGTGTCCCCACACTCCGCTACCTTCTGCCAGTCTCTTCAGACTCCGCTGCTTTCTGCCAGTCTCCCCAGACACCAGTGTCATTTACCCATCTCTGTAGCTGTCTGCCAATCTCTTCAGAGTACACTGCCGTTAGCCAGTCACACCAAACTCCACTCCCATTTGCCGGTCTCTGTTGCCGTCTCCCCGCACTCTGAAGCCATCTTCCTTTCTCCCCAGACTCTGCGGCCATTTGTCTATGTCCACTGCCTTCTGCCAGTCTCCCCACACTCTGCTGCCTTCTGTCTGTGTCCCCAGACTTCGCTACTGTCTACCAGTCTCTCCTGCCCTCTGTCAAAGTCTGGTGCTTTATGCCAGTCTCGCCATACTCTGCTGCCCTTTGCCCGTCTCTGCTGCCTTCTGCCACTCTCCCAAGACTCCACTGCCATTTGCCCGTCTTCACTGCTATCTGCCAGTCCCCCACCTAGTCTCTGCCATCTGACAGTCTGACCAGACTCAATTGCTATTTGCCATTCTCCGCTGCCACACTCTCCTGCCATTTGCCTGTCTCCATCGTCTTCTGACAGTTTTCCACACTCTGCTGTCTTCTCCCAGTCTCTTCAGAATTCGCTGCCATCTGCCAGTTTCCCCAGACTGCTCTGCCATTTGTCTCTTTCCGCTGCTGTTTCCCAGTCTCCCCAGCTTCTTTTCTGTTGATTGTAATGGACGAAAGTAAAGATTCATTACAAATAGACGCATCGCCCACCATGTGCCCTTTCAATGTGCCCGCTTTGTATGGCAGGATTCCCCATTATTCCTAGCTGAGCGTTACTGGGATTTGCTGCTTCAGTGTCACTTTGCGCTGGTCTCAGATTTGATTTGGTCTCCCATGTATTATTGTCACGTTCTACCCAGGCTGCGGAGCTGCATATCTCAATCTTGCTTCAGTTTCTATGTTTTACTTCAATCCGTTCCTGGATTTCCATATGCTCTGTTCTGATCTTCCATTCCTTGCTTCTAGTTCTGCTCTTTGCTTCAGCTGTTTCCTTTATAAGGTGAGCCCCACCCGTTATGTTTGTCTCAGTCTGCAGCCTGCAGTCTACAGGTATGTCTCATTGCTATGTGTTGGGATTTCACGTTTGGTTTGTTTAGTACCTCCGTAGGAAGGCTTTAGCGTTAGGACCCACCGTCATTGGAGTACTTTGGCGTAGTGGTGGGCTAAGCATACTATGGCCATAAGATGTGACGCAATCTCCAATAGTTATCATATAGTCCTAGGCTAGTTCCTGTATTTATGTGTGTCAGTCTGTGAGGTAACCTGTGGGGTGTCCTGTCCCCCCGGCAGCGGGGTGTCCTGTCTTTTTCATTTCTGATCTTGAGTATTCCTTCTCCTGTTCCATGTTGTGCCCTGTATCATGCATATCTTGTCTGTCTGGTTATGTTTATTCCTTGTCTTGTTCCATGTAGTGCCCTGTATCATGTATATCTTGTCTGTTATGTTTCGTGCCTGGTCTCCCTGTCCCTTACGCGTATGTTTCAGCTATTATTCTGCTTAGCTTCAACACTCCCAGCCAGCAGCAGTCCTCACATGAGTCTTGTCATTTGTCATGCCTGTTCCAGGGTGCCTGCAGGATTTATCTTTGTTCTGGACTACATCCGCTATTACATCAGGGCGCTGGTATGTGGCTGCACAACCCTAGATGCTCACCACCCAGGTGAGTGCGGTCGCCCTGCACCAGGCCCTGTCCTGTGACTCTGCTACTGCATCCTGAACTCCATCTTTGGACGCCCTGGATCATTACAGTCGGCTGTATGGACCCAGTTCCTGACAATTATATATCAGATATTTTATTCGATTGCAGCTCCCAAAATGACCCGAACAGGGACAGCAAACATAGCGTTAGCGTGCCGGGGAAACGCTGCCGATCGGTGACCCCCAAAAGAAAATGACAATTAATGTAAATCCGCAACTCCATATGTTAAGATCAACTAGAGGAGACGGAAGCTGTGTTTCTAAAAGAAAATACGGATGTAACTGGGGGCTTTTCCTCTAACCCGGTATTGGGATGGTTTTTTTCCTTACCTTGTAATGATTTTCCTTTAAAAGTCAATATTAAGCGACTTTCTGTTAAAAATATTAACACTTCACAGTCCTTGGTCCTGTTGCAGAGCAGAAACCAGGTGGGGAGCTTCTTAATGCTGGTATAACTAAAGAGGATGGTGTTTCTGGCTTCAATAAACTATCATCGCAGTAAACCCCTGTCTGCGTGTGCTTATTTGTAATAATTACTGAATGTGTCGGCATCAGACGGTTCGTTCTAGTAATGACGCCTTTATTGTATGGACTGTAAATAACTGCAGATATTATTAGCACCGATATTTATAATCTGGGTATAGTGCCCTCTTGTGGTGGATTTGGGTACCGATTCCTAAAATGTTACTTTGTTTATGTTATGGGGTTAAATATCCCCTACGGTTATATTGGGGGATGGACTGTATGGGAACCCGGGGGGGGGGAAAGCATTTCAGAAATGGGTCACAATGTGGTATGTTATATACATAATCACCCCTCCAATTGCTTTATCTCCTCCTTCCCTGCCAATCAACACACCCTCAACAGTGACTCTCCCTGTCCAAACTCGTAAGTGCAACTCTGCCAAAGATTTTTACTGTCCCTGGAAGATTCCTGAGAAAATCAACATGTGTTTCTATAATAAAACATGTCCGTAAAAACTGCTGTGAATGTGTTTATTTTATGTGATCCAGACCGGAAGACTAGCCGAGCATCACCAAACCACCCAATGTTTCACTGAAAAGCTGCGGTTTACACAAGAAACTCAAAATAAACACAAAGTATTTTTTTTTTTATTTACATAGAATTATAAACACATCAGCTTTGAGATATTTCACACATCTAAACTCTCAGAAAAACACATAAGGTTACAGAAGGATTCCCACTAGAAATGGGGCATTTCGTGAGACGTTCATCACTTGGGCACATGAATTGCATCCACATTGGGGAGATTTACTTGGTTCCTTTCGCTCCGGTGGGCATCTTAGCAGAAGACCTCAGGGACGGTTGTCCGCTCTCAGCCGGTGAGCCACCTGGGGGTCAGAGCCAGAAGTAAATTATACATAATTCTTCATTAGCGAGTCGTTCAAATAAGTGTCTGTTGGGTTACAAAAAAACACAAATAATTGAGACGACAAGTCCACTCCTGCAGCTGCCGGCCGCAACAAACTAACCTCGTGGCGCAGTCCATAGGGAACGGCACCGCTAATGAGAGGTTTGTGTGTTCAATCCTGACCTCAGGCCTTTAGGCTGCTCAACAAACTGGAGAATCTAATAATGAATAAATGAACCGATCGCTCTTCTTAATGCAATAAAAACAGCCACCCATCATTATATCCCCCCTGTCCACGTTATTAACGCGGTGAGAGACCGCTTAGACATTCCAAGGCTGGAGGGTTACCATAACAACTGCAGCCAGAAATGGAATGGCGCCTTAATCCGTTTAGCATACCTGTCCCTGTGGAATCTTCTTGGATCATTCAGAAGCAACAGCAGCGAGATGAGGTCCAGCATTCCGTCGTAGCATGAAGGGCAGCTTGACTGTAAATAAAGTGTTACATATGAGTATAAAACATACAAAATACCCAATTTCTAACTAGAAAGCAACATATTAATTTGCCAATTCATTTGATCTAATCCTACACAGAACCATTAAACAGATTACTTTTTATATCTGAAACGGTCGCTATTAAAGGCCATGAAGTTGTGTGAATGGCAGGGATCATCGCGTGCCATCAGTCTCGGGATTGGATTAAAATCAGATTAAAAGACAAATTTTTTTTTTTTTTAATGCCGCAAACTCAAACTCAAAAGTGGCGCACCGTGTACAGCGCAGGACCAGCAACGACGAGGGCCGGAGTTCGAATCTGACCAGAGGCAGATGACGGCCGACTAAATCAAGGTAAGAATCAAGTAATAAAACTTCTCTCCGGTAACTCCTTCCCCCAGGGAATGAGTACACCAACTGAAAAACCTGCCTAATAAAAAATAATTATTCATATTTATGCAAGCTGACAATCAAGATTTGCATAATCACTATGTACCGCCCAAATCAGACACCTGCGTAAAAAGGGCAAAGACATGGTAATTAGTGGGTGGACCCACGCATGACATCATACCATTTGACAAATACCATTGGTCAGATCAGCATAATACATCATATCACCGCCCCTTTGTAGGCAGTCCAGCACAATGACACCCCCCATTTAGGGGCATTCCTTAGTTTGAATGACAGGAGCTTTAAAATATGTCAATCACCCACTTTGACAGGCAGCGCGACCAATAAGAGAGCAGGAAAGCCAGTACAGTTTTCTCTGTTCCACCCACATCTACATGAACATGTTATTTTACTCCGTATCTGCCGACTTTTGAGCATTTTTCTATTTATTCCCCCCCGTTTTAACAGCTAGAATCAGACCGTGCAGGAAACGCGCGGACTGCGCTCAAAAAAACGAAACAATGACCCAAAATAGAGCAAATGTTTACCTGATAACTTGAGCCCGGTGGGCGGAGCAGCGAAAATTTGATCGGCTGAGGAAAGGCCGGGTTACCTGCAGAAAGAACTTGGCTGTGGTAGAGAGCGGGTGTGTGGCTGCAGAGCTCTGACTCCGCTCCTGCAGTGTCTCAGGGCACGAAGTCGGTACCTACTCCGCCTGGGACTCGCTGCATGCTCCTCAGCCGGCCAGCACGAGCTTGTGGGTAAGCGCGCCAGTTGCTGGTTGTAACCTGCACTCGGGGGGCTCCCCAGGTTTGAGGGGGCGGCAGAAGACATGGATGGCTTTGAGGGAGAGGCTTCTATGGCCTCCATGGTATCCAGGGCCAGCAGACCTTACCAGCCCACCACACAGCCTGTAATGCAGAGCACCGGCCCAAGAGGCTTCAGCTGCGACCTGGAATACATCCGAAAATGGTAAGGGGTCGGGTCCCATCTGCTTGTAATGGTAGGGGTCCATGGTAATGGTAGGGGTCGGCACCCGTCTGCTTGGGTTATCGGTAACACTAATCCTAAAGAGGGTATAACAGGTGCAGATGGGTCAGTCCTGGAAATAAACTTGGAACCAACTTATTTTAAGGCTAAAAAGTGTTTTAAAAAGAAAATTCTGTTTACTGGGGAGTTTCAACTTACAGAACCGGCTTACAACATTGCCTGGGACCCGAATTACGGTGCAAGTGTCTGGTGGACCCACCCTTGGGTAATTGATTAATTGGATGTGGGGACCCACCCTGCCGGGCAGTGGACTAATTGACCTGCGTGCTCAATCCGTTACTTTACTCGGTATTTAAGCACAGACGCCGTATTGGGTTTTTAAACTGATTTCACAGAACTTACCCGAGTTTGAGGCGGTTCTGGTTCCGATTCGCCCTTCAGAAGGCCGGTGCCGGGAGCTTTATGTATCAAACGCGGCTAAGGAGTAAGCAGCCAAACCTTTCACTGCCGGGGCATTGCTGTAATAAGTCTGTTTTACCGGTTACAGAGTTGCGCTGTGACCTCGATGCTCGGGACCCGAGGGTTTGGTAAGGATGCTGAGTTGTGGTGCCGGCCGGGAACCTGTATAATGAAATGCAATTGTGTTGCTGAAATTTAGTGTCTGCTTTGGTGTCTATGCATCTGGGTGAAGGTGTGCTGTATATATACTATGTGCGGGTATGTATTATATATGTGTATATATTCTATACATACAGATAAAATCGTTATCTCACCTGGCTGAGCGTCTCTGCCTCCCGGGATCTCCCGCGCCGTTGGAGGGCCCTGTAAGGGAAATGCGGTAACCCGTAAGCACGGATGCCGCCGGCGAGTGTTGAATATCGTATATAACGGGGCGGACAGTCGGTTCCGCTCGGGTTATCCGCCGGCCGGGATCTCTCCCCGGGAGGCCGGCGTGTGATCCGTGGCCACGCGCTCTACTGACCGCCTAAAGGCCGGGTTTGGCTTCTGTAGCCCCTTAAATACGGCCCTGGAAGCCCAACCGCTCAGCTGCCGCTCGGGAGAGAATAATCAGGAAATTAACCCAAAAAGTGCCGAATTACCCCTTCACACAGCAGCCCCCGGAGCTGGATAACAAAGGGTTAAATCGCACTGTTAGAATTAGAAACGATCAGTTCTGTTTTTTTCCTCCAGTTTTTTTTATAGAGATTTTTTTTTTCTATCAAACAGCGGCCGTTGTGTGTAAAGAAGGATTTCGGCGCAAACGGTAAAAGTGGATCAATCGGCAGGAACGTTCCATTGGTTGCTATGGGGATTGCTCCACTTCTGCCGCTGCACGGGAATTATTCTTTATACACATTGCCCGCTGTGGATAGAGAAATCAAACCCTGCTTAAACTGGGAGAAAACCAGTATCCTGAAGTATAGAAAATACTAAAACCAGATGCGGGGGCTTTCCCTTTAACAATGAGCAGTGTTTGTCATACAGGTGCAAGGGCCTCATCTTTTTGCCCCTGCCACTTAGTGAATATTGCCCCCGGCATAATATAGCAGAATAGGGAGGGGGGGGGGGGTGTATTTAATTAAGCTGCCCGTGGGAATTAAATGCCCCTGTAGGAGGGCATTAGAAGCGACAGAGAGTTTTGCATTTGGGAAGGTCCGGCCGGCTCGGGGTTAACCCCCGGAATGTGCATTCAGAGGCTCCTTCTCTTCTAAACGATGGGTCGCCCCGTCTCGTGCTTCAATCCCAGGATTTTTTTCCCCCGTTATTATAAACAGCTATAAAATATGCATTATCAGGGGTTCGGTTCTGAAAAGCTGGGAGAAGATGAAGCTCTTGGGCTGACGTTTCTTCCCTGTCTGAGAGCCATCCGGCCGTCTACTCGATATTCCTTCTGCAAACACTCAGTCGTTGGGCTTGTCTTATTTTCAGGAGCCGTATACACATCCCCTCACTGTATAACCTCTACCACTTCTGCTGGGAGGCTGTTCCACTTGTAAATAAGTGGTAGAGGTTATACAGTGAGGGGATGTGTATATACGGCTCCTGAATATAAGACAAGCCCAACGACTGAGTGTTTGCACAAGGAATATTGAGCAGATGGCCGGACGGCTCTCAGAGACAGGGAAGAAAATTTCATATACACTCCCCTGTCATATGTATAAAATAAAACTAGAGGCTCAGAAATAATGCAATAAGTTTTTTTTCTTTTCGTTACAGAGAAGGTGGTAGAAAAATGGAACTGCCTCCCAGCAGGAGTGGTAGTGGCAAATACAGTGAGAGAATGTAATACGCTTCTGCTGGCAGGCTGTTCCACTTATCTACCACCTGATTTCTCATTAGAGGTTATACCTGCGAGGGGATGTAAACATGCAGGGGACGGGGATACGGGGCCCCGAATCTGACTGATTAATGTCACATGTTACAGCAGGAATAATGGGCGACTAGCCGCGGGCCGAATGGCTCCGATGTGCCATTAAATTCTGTTTGTACGACGAGTCGCTCCGTGAGTCCTGCTGGATTCCAGCTTCTTATTGAAACCGAGAATTTCCCGGCAGATCAGCCCCGTTCCCATGTCTACTCACCCGTTATTGCTGCTGTAACCACTCCAACATTAACCAATCAGATTCGGGGCCCCGTATCCCCGTCCCCTGCATGTTTACATCCCCTCACTGTATAACCTCTACAACTTCTGCTGGGAGGCTGTTCCACTTATCACCCTCTCAATAAAGTAAAACTTCTTGCATAACTTCGGAGTCTCTTCTTTTAGAAGGCTATTATTTATACATATGACAGGGCAGTGTGTATGCATTATGCTGGGGGTGGAAGATTTTCAACTTGCTGATATTACTCTGGATTATGAACGGCCGTCTCAAGCGAGCTTCTCCTGCAAAGAGAACCCCGCAGGCCCTGCATAATGCGTAGTTTAATCTGTGTGACTGAGTAAGAAATCTTCCCGTTCTCTGTGGATTGTTCGGCGACACCGGAGGTTCCGGGAAAGGAGAGCCTTTCACTTCCCTGACTCCGCTATGCATCGTACGGGCCGGCGCTGGCAGGAAGAGCTCACCGGGGCCGCCCTTCATAACGCTTGGAGTGATGGGATTGGGGGCTCAACTCTCCTGTAAACCTCTGCGGACAGATTGCTTGAGTGTTGCTCCTGATTTTACTATACATTGTGCAGGGCCCGCTCAGTTCCCTTTTCAGGGGAAGCTCCCAGGGGCGAGCGCTTCATAATACATCGTAATGTAAAGAAATGTCCAAAACCTTCCTTGTGGGGTGTATTCACTAAACCTGTTTGTTAATCCCTGATGTCACTCTGTATTCTGAAGGGCAGGCATCAGGGGATTGAAGTGTAAGCTTCTGTGCTCGCAAATACACCCCCTATGTACAGAATGAGATGAGGACGTTATCCCGCAGGAAGCTCCTAAACCTGTATAAATCATATCTGTGCATTAAGCCTGGGCTATTAGCGCGAGAGGCTGAGAGGCTCCGATGTGTTTCTGCGTCACGATATTTCTTTGTATTCTGTGCCGGTGATCGGGAAATATGGAATAACCATAAACCGTACCGGGCCCTCCCTGTGCCGGGGGGCTGTGATCCGCCGGGCGTCTGGCCCTCCCTGTGCCGGGGGCTGTGACCCGCCGGGCGTTTGGGTGATGCAGGATTGCAGGTCCCGGCGATGTCACAAATCTGCTTATCCAGTGAAGTCTGTCCCTCTATGGACTTTCACTTGTCTGTGTGTCCAGCGGGGTTATTAAGACCGAGCTGTTCTATTGTTTAGCGCAGGCTGTGTAAGGAGTCGGATAGAACGGCTCAGGATCCGAGTCGTGGCGCTGTTGGGAATCTCGTTTCATGCGATTTAATGAAATGTGAGAATTTACTCCGTTCTGCAGAAAACGGAAAGAATGGTTTCTCGTCTCTGCGTTTTTTCTGGGGATTTCCTCGTTAATACAGAATATTTTCGGGAGAAGCAGCGTATTTTTAGAATCGCTCGGCACGTTAGTGTCTCGGCGGATGGACACACAGAAGGCTGCGTCTTCACCGCGTTTAGAAGGTAAATGCCGTTTAAAACCCTTTCATGCAAGCCGTTTCCCCTCGGCGTCCGTACAGGGCGATACGCAGTAAGTATTCGAGACTTTACGGACATTTGGAGGAAAGTCGGCAGGTACACACACTCCTTGGTGTCGCCTTATTCTAGTCCTTGCCCTTCCCGTCGGTGCGCCGGCGGCCACACGGGAAGCTTGAGCGCGGTTTAGGCAGAGGCTTCCTTTGGTTTAATGATCTTCAGAAAGCTGTGGCTGACAAACATTGCTTTTGTTCTGTCTGCAGAAGAACCTTATCTGCTGCCCCAGTTTATTAAACCCCCGGGGGGGGCCGCCGTCTTATTTAACCCCTCGAAGAACGGCAGAACCTGAACTCCTAAACCCAACTTCCTCGGCTTGGATCGTCGGGTCCGTTGGAAAGAAATGTTTCCAAAAACTCGACTAGAATAGAATATTCGACTCGAGCCGGAAGATAACTGCAGCCTGCGTCCATCCCGTAATCTGCTCAGCAAACAACCGCTTACAGGGCGGACGCCGGCTGCAGTTATCTTCCGGCTTGAGTCGAATATTCTATTCTATTCTATTCGAGTTTTTGGAAACATTTCTTTCCAACGGACCCGACGATCCAAGCCGAGGAAGTTGGGTTTAGGTGTACAGGTATCTTCCACACGTTATATCTGATGCATATCGTTTATATCCAGGTTTGTCTAATTCCAGGCCCCGAGGGCCATTACTAGACCAGGATACTGAACGCACACATGATGTCATATGTTAAGAGCTGCCAGTCCTGGATATCCAGAAAGCCTGGCCTGTTTGTGGCCCCCGGGGCCTGGAGTTTGAGCCCCCCCATCTCTAGTAAATGCCAGTCTGATCTCCGCTGTCTCCTGTCTGTAGATCCCAGCTCTTCTCTTCTTCATCTCTTCTCCCCTGCGAGGGACTCTATTTCTTGGAGCTCGTGATGTTCGGCCTCCGCCTGCGTGCCAAGGTGCCGCGCGTCAACTGGGACCCAGCGGTGAGTTTCATAAATCTCTCTGCACTCTGCTTTTACTGTAACGTGCTGTTTGGTGCGTTTCGGGTAAATGTAATCACTGATGTCTCCTATTCTGTGCAGCTCTGTAAACCAACAATTATGACGAGCCGTAATGTATGAACTCCGGCAGAAAATGCACCAAGAAGGGAGTCGTTGCCTGATTAACCATAACCATAAAGACCTCATTAACCATAACTGCCCCTATATTAACCCTAAACACCCCATCAACCACAACTGCCCCTAAATTAACCCTAAATACCCTACTAACCATAACTGCCCCTAAATTAGCGCTAAAGACCCCATCAACCACAACTGCCTCCAGATTAACCCTAAACACCCCATTAACCATAAATGTTCCTAAATGAACCCTAAAGACTCAATCAACCACAACTGCCCCTACATTAACCCTAAATACCCCATAAACCATAACTGCCCCTAAATTAACCCGTAATACCCCATCAGTCATAACTGCCCCTAAATTAGCCCTAAAGACCCCATCAACCATAACTGCCCCTTAATTAACCCTAACGATGTAATTAACCATAAATGCCCCTAAATTAACCCTAAACACCCCATTAACCATAACTGCTGCTAAATTAACCCAAAAGACCCGATCAACCAATCCGGCCCCTAAATTAACCCGTAATACCCCATCAGTCATAACTGCCCCTAAATTAACCCGAAAGACCCCATTAACCATAACTGCTCCTAAATGAGCCCTAAAGACGCCATCAACCACTACTGCCCCTAAATTAACCCTAAATACCCCATTAACCATAACTGCTGCTAAATTAACCCAAAAGACCCCATCAGCCAATACTGCCCCTAAATTAACCCATAATACCCCATCAGCCAATACTGCCCCTAAATTAACCCATAATACCCCATCAGCCAATCCTGCCCCTAAATACCCTATCAACCATAACTGCCCCTAAATTTGCCCTAAAGATCCCATCAACCATAACTGCCCCTAAATTTGCCCTAAAGATCCCATCAACCATAACTGCCCCTAAATTCACCCTAAACACCCCATTAACCATAACTGCCTTTAAATTAACCCAAGTGAGGTCTCAACAGTGCTCTGTACAACGGCATGAGCACCTCTCTCTGTCTACTGCTGATACCTCTGGCTATACAACCAAGCTTCAGGAAAAAAAAGCGTTCTTTAAAAAAAAAAAAAAAAGAAAAATAGACAGGTTGGGGCTTTAAATTTAAATTTTTGCAATTTATCTAAATTAAGAGTTGTGTCAAAGAACCAATATACTTCATTTTTACAGTCACCTTGGATAAACATTATGTTTCTTGTTTTCTGCAAAATTATTATATAGTGAGAACTGTTTTTCACAATTTTTAAATTTATCCACTTAAATTATCTAGGTGTTAAAATATATTTCTTTTCTGTAATGTTATAATTTATTACAATAAGCCCATGTTCGCTTGGTATACAAATTGCTTTAATTCCACTTCTTCTGTATTGATATTAACTTAATGTTCATTCTATGTTTGCATTCCATATCAACAACTTTGTCAATGATGAAGCGTTCATCAAACATCTTTCTATACGTTACCCATGAAGCAAAGTTATTAATATCAGTTTTAACATATAAGTACCATATGCATGGCTTTCAGTACACTTCACAAAACAAAAGACTGGTATTTATTTGCTCAAACCTCAGTAATTTAGTCAGTTTCAATCATTTTGATTAATATGACTGTAAAACAGAGATCCAAAAATGCTGGCCCGTTTGGGATCTTTGGTGCCGGTAGATCCGGGGCCCTGTTCTATCAGCATATTGCTCATGAAAACACTATAATTTACTATCAAAAACAGTAAGGGAACTTCGATATTTCAAAAACACATTTGAAATGTAAAAAAACAAAACAAAGATGGCCTCCCTAATCCCGCATGCCAAGTCGCACGGCCGTGGGCATGAGGTCATCGTATTCTGACAGCCTATATATATGGGGCAAATGGCAGTTATTAGCTATCAGTTCTTGATTCCCAGTGGTGTATACTATTGGTACGAGAACAGCGTTTTATTTGGAGATATGCCATTCCTAGCGGCTTGGAAACGTAGGCGACAGGATGAAGACCCGAAGAACCCTGAACCACCGGGAAAAGAGGAGGGAGAGAGGACCGAAGATCTACCCCGGGACGACCAGCAAAAACGGAAGAAACTCAGCTCCCAAGGAAGCGAGACGGACCGCGGAAGAAAGAAGAGGAAGAAGAGCCCTGCAGGAGAGCCCAGCGGATCAGATGATGGACCCAGGAAGCCTCACAGACTTCACCTTCTATTCTGAGTTGGGAAGAGGTGGATTTGGCAAAGTAAGTAACGTGTTTATTTTATCTAGGGGTACAGAAAGAGTTTTTAGGGGAAATATGTAACAAGAAACCACATAAAACATGCCTTTGTCTTACTTACTGGGATCATTCTAGGTAGGGAAAACAGTGACACTTTAATCCAATAAATCAGTTTGAACACAGCCCATATTATAGACGGTACGGCCTCCAAAAGCTGTTTATTTTCACTCATTCCAAACACACAAGCTTTACACTTAAGGCTGGGAGACGATATCCTCGGGTTTGGATTGGAGAGCAGCAAAGGTAGAGCTTGATACATTGTATCCGGTGTCTATCATACAGGAGAAGCACACTGAGCAGTTACTGGACACTCCACGCGGTGGCGGCGGCAGTTAGGCAGGTTGGAGATACTGATTGGCTCATGCAGCTGTCACTCACGTCATACATCATTCATTCATTAATATGAAACGATCTTAACTTTATCTTTGTAACTAAATGGAACGGTAATGAGTGAAATGTTCAGTATATACCAGAGACTGCCAGGCCTACTGAGTGTCCATATTGCCAGATTAAGGAAAAGTGGATGTGCAAGCGCATTGGTGTCATTTATACATCAGGATGTGCCGGGTATTAAGATAAAATGATGTTTATTTCCGCTATAATAAAAGACGCAGAAAATGTGCATGTGTTGTTTTTTTTTTAAAAGCTAAAGGGGTATCCTGAAGTTATAATGTGAAGGGTGAGGGGATTCCATGTAAAGTCAGGAAATTTTACTTTACCAAGAGGGTGGTAGATAAATGGCCTCTCAGCAGAAGTGGTAATACATGGTATAGGCAGATGGTTCCTGAATCTAAGGCAAGACCAAGGACTGATTAAGCTGTGAGTCTGTACACTAGATGGGCCGGATGGGTCAGCTGGTAGATTCTATGTTTCTATGAATCAGGTAATTTTATCATAGTAACAGATTTAAATGAAAATGCTTAAAGGACTAAAATCAATGCTCTGGGGTCGGCTTTCTACACAAAACTGCAAATGGAATAATTAGGTAAACTACGTCTGAGATAAAATGAGATGTCGATGTTAAAAAGGCATCTGGCGCCTATATTATTCTGTTCATTAAAAGCTGGTCTCAGGTTGTCTTTGCAGATTAAGACATTGAACCTTTTGGGCTGGGTTAAGTATTCTACGACTAGTTTTAAAATTAGATTTACGCATCTATATTGTAGTGGATGGAGTGAGTGGTAGATAGGTGGAATAGCCTCCCAGAACAAGTGGTAGAGGACAAAACAGTGACATAATTTAAACATACATGGAATAGGCATATGGCTCCTGAATATAAAGTAAGACCAAGGACTGATTACGGTTTGAGTCTTTACATTAGGACGTTGGATGGGCTGAATGGATCTGATCTGCCATCAAACTGCACCTTTCTATGTTGATAATGAGCTTCACATTTCACACATCAATTATAACTGTGTCACCCCTTCCTGGTTATCTCAGGTCATGCTCGCGTCATGGAGGAGCAGTAAACATCCGGTGGCTGTTAAGATCATCAAACGCAGCTCATCGTGGAAAGAAGGCATCATGCGGGAAAGACGAGTCTTGGAGCTGGCAGCAGAAAGCCCATTCCTCTGCCACGGCTTTGGTGCTTTTCACACCCAGGTACGGAATTCTCTGTTGCTCTGCAGCCTATTCCCGTCCTTTCACCTTCTACCATGCGCCATTTCTACAGAAGATCTGCATGTGTCACTGTACTATTAGTCTCTGCATGACTGTAACTGTTTTTGCTCTATGTTCAAAATAAGCACCGCGTCTTTCTCGTCATGGAGAACGTGAGCGGAGGCAGCCTGTCAAACCACCTGAGGAGGAACGGCCGGATGGGAACCAGTGCTGCAGTGTGAGCAACAGAGTAGACATAAAGCCAATGGTCATTTCCATGCTGTCTAAATGGCTCCTCTAGCTTTAATCCCAATGCAGTGAAATCAGAGGCTCTCCATCGCTGTAAATAACCCTTTGCTAATATTTAGAAACTACTCGCTAAACTGTTTGTGTCCTTCTGGCAGGTTCTACGCTGCAGAGATCACCTGCGGTCTTCAGTTTCTACACAGCCATGGAATAGTTCATCGGTTAAAAAAAAATATTTCTGCTCTCAACTGTCCATTCTCTTGCTCTTTTGTTGAGTCTTATGTCTTCCATCACCCCAAGTTCCCTTCATCTCACCATTTATTCCATTTCAAAATCTTTCAGAATTCTTAAGAGGAAAATGAACATCTTCTTTCTCTGAATCATTTAGGGACCTGAAGCCAGCGAACGTGTTGATGACCAGCGAGGGACACCTGAAGATCTGCGATTTCGGCCTCGTTGTGGAGAAGATCATCGGCGCAGCCAAAACCAAAGGCGTAGTTGGGACCAGAAAATATATGGCCCCCGAGGTGAGAATTTATTAATTAGATTAATGCTATAGTTGATCTAAACCTTAATTACCGTATTTGCTCGATTATAAGACGAGGTTTTTTTCAGAGCAAATGCTCTGAAAAATACCCCTCGTCTTATAATCGGGGTCGTCTTCTAATCAGACCTCAAATAGAGGTCTGATTAGGAGACTAAGATCCAGATCCCCCGCACCGCTGCAGGGGACCTGGATCCTCCTGTCGTCGCCGCCCCCCCCCCACACACTTACCGGTGCTTCCGGAGGTGAAGTTGGCAGCGGGGGTTTGTATGCGTCCGTCGCAAATACCTTCCCCGGCTGTCAGAGATCAGAGTTCCAGAGTTCCTGATCTCTGACAGCCGGGGAAGGTATTTGCGACGGACGCATACAAACCCCCGCTGCCAACTCTACCTCCTTCCGGCTGCCGCGGAATGAGACGTCAACCTGCTGCCCCGGCAATACAGCAGGAAATTGGAAGCACCGGTAAGTAAGTAAGTAAGTGTGTGTGTGTGTGTGTGTGTGTGTGTAGGGCATTTCTGGAATGCCTTACACCCCTATATGCCACTCTGGCACTTAGGGGGTTAAAAGGCATATTATGGGGCAGAGTGGCATATAGGGAGGTATAAGGCATTTCAGGAGGCAGAGTGGCGTTAAGGGGGCATTTAATAGTGCACTCTGCCTCCTGAAATGCCTTATACCTCCCTATATGCCACTCTGCCCCATAATATGCCTTTTAACCCCCTAAATGCCAGAGTGGCATATAGGGGTATAAGGCATTTCTGGAGGCAGAGTGCTCTATATAATGCCTTTTAACTCCCTTAATGCCACTCTGCCTCCTGGAATGCCTTATACCTCCCTATATGCCACTCTGCCCCATAATATGCATTTTAACCCCCTAAATGCCAGAATGGGATATAGGGGTATAAGGCATTTCTGGAGGCAGAGTGGCACATAGGGGGTCAAAAGGCATACCATGGGGCACAGTG
>NC_071088.1:52465972-52493472 GCF_027358695.1 Spea bombifrons
CTGTGGTTAAGGGGGTGTTAAGGGATAATTTAGGGGCAGTTATGGTTAATGGGGAGTTTAGGGTTAATTTAGGGGAATCTAAATCCTGGGGGCAGTGAAGTGACATATCTGGGGGTATAAGGCATATACAGTATATAAGGCATATGTGGGGAGGGCAGTGTGGCATGTCTGGGGAGGACGGAGTGGTGTATCAGGGTGTATAAGGCATATCTGGGGGTAGAGTGGCATATCTGGGGGTAGAGAAGTGGCATGTCTGGGAGGCAGGGTGGCATGTCTGGGGAGGATGGAGTGGGGTATCAGGGGATATAAGGCGTATCAGGCACAGTGGCAGATGTGGGAGGCAGCGTGGAGTGGCAGATGTGGGAGGCATTGTGGAGTGGCAGATGTGGGAGGCAGCATGGCGTGGCATATGTGGGGAGGGCAGGGTGGCATGTCTGGGGAGGATGGAGTGGTGTTTCAGGGGGTATAAGGCGTATCAGGCACAGTGGCATGTGGGGGGTAGAGTGGAGTGGCAGATGTGGGAGGCAGCGTGGCGTGGCAGATGTGGGAGGCAGCGTGGTGTGGTATATGTGGGAGGCAGCGTGGAGTGGCATATGTGGGAGGCAGCGTGGAGTGGCAGATGTGGGAGGCAGCGTGGAGTGGCAGATGTGGGAGGCAGCTTGGAGTGGCATATGTGGGGGGTAGAGTGGAGTGGCAGATGTGGGAGGCAGCGTGGCGTGGCAGATGTGGGAGGCAGCGTGGTGTGGTATATGTGGGAGGCAGCGTGGAGTGGCAGATGTGGGAGGCAGCGTGGCAGATGTGGGAGGCAGCGTGGAGTGCTGTGGTAGGCAGCGTGGCATATGTGGGGGGGCAGCATGGCATGTCTGGGAGGCAGCGTAGCAAGCCTGGGCTCAAATGTGCATATATTGGGGGGCTGGTTGGGAAATAAAGACAAGAAATGTATTATCAAAGTTTTTTTATTCTGCTGTTTGTATTTAACATCATTTGTTTAGTAAATTATTTTAAATAAATGAAAAATTTACATTCATTTTTTTTATCCAATTAATCGATTAATCGAAAAAATAATCGGCCAACTAATCGATTATTAAAATAATCGTTAGTTGCAGCCCTAGTTATATCTGTTTATTAGACTTTCATCAGGACAAGTCTAATAAACAGACTGAAACGTTGATTAGAAAACTGCAGTTTCTGGAGTGATTATTTAAAGAAGTCCCTGGAGTGGGGTTAGGATGTTATAAGATTTGCTGTTGCAGCTACTTGGCACCGGGCTAAAAAAGTGGTGATTGGTGTGCAATTGTTGATTTTGGATATTATATATATATATATATATATATATATATATATATATATATATATATATATATATATATATATATATATATATATATATATATATATATATATATATATATATATATATATATATATATATATATATATATATATATATATATAAAAAAAAGTGGTGATTGGTGTGCAATTGTTGATTTTGGATAGATATATATATATATATATATATATATATCTATCCAAAATCAACAATTGCACACCAATCACCACTTTTTATATATATATATATATATATATATATATATATATATATATATTATCCAAAATCAACAATTGCACACCAATCACCACTTTTTTAGCCCGGTGCCAAGTAGCTGCAACAGCAAATCTTATAACATCCAAAAAATAGTTACCGGCACTCCAGGGACTTCTTTAAATAATCACTCCAGAAACTGCAGTTTTCTAATCAACGTACCGTATTGGCTCGAATATAGGCCGCACTTTTTCCCCCCACTTTAAGACTTTAAAGTGGGGGTGCGGCCTATATTCGGGGTCTAGCGCCCGACGCCTGGAACATGCAGTCCCGGGCGCCGGACAGGCAGCGGGGTTAGGATACAGATCCCCCGCAGCGGTGCAGGGGACCTGCATCCTACTCCCCGATACGCTCAGACAGCCTCCCCTGCCAGCACTTCCCACGGGGGGGGGGGGGTGCCGGCACGGGAGGTTGTCTAAGCGCATCGTGCTGATGCGTTTTACCTCTGCACCCCCCCCCCAGACTTCAACTCTGTCTGACCACCAGTGCTAACCCCTAAAAAACAAACTTGCAGTGCTCGCCTCATATTTGTGGGCCATTACCCAACTGCCTCACTAGAAGCTTTCTTACCTTCCAATTTTAACCCTTTCCTGTCCAGATGCAGCAGCCTCTTTTTATAACAATACACTTGTCTTATCTCTTGACAGCATAGCTCCAATTACTAAATGTTACCCCCGACAATTGAAACACCAACCGTGGCATACCAAAACCACACGTTTTCTTCCGAAGTGCTGCTGCATGGCTGAATGCTACTTCAGAAAATCCAAATCCAGCGAAAACTTTATTCACTATAAATTCATGCTTTGCTCCTACAACTCTGCCCTCTCTCTCGCCAAACAGCTCTACTTCTCCACTCTCATATCCTCTGTCTTCTGACCCGCGACGCCTTTTTTCTACCTTAAACTCCCTACTCTGTCCCTCTATACCCACACCACAAACCTCTCTCATTGCCCTCTTCAGAGACAAGATCGAGACTATTAGACAAGACCTCTCTTCTTTACAACCCCCTCCTACACCACCCACCACCACCACTCTCTCTACTCATTCCATACTAACTGCCTTTTCCCCTACAACGGAAGAGATAGCTGCTCTTCTTTCTTCCTCTCGCCCAACAAGCTTTTTATTGTACCTGGGATGCACACCATGAGGGTGGAGGCAACAAAGGTTATGCCTAGGGAGGGCCTAAAGGTGTACATGTCACTGACCTATACTATGTAAGTTGGGGTCTTCCACGGAGAGTGGTCAGTTGTATTTGATACTGTCACAGACCGGCCTATCAGCGGAGATGGTTTGTGGGAATATGGGTGTGAAAGGTTAGCGACCAAAAAAAAGTTTCACTTTCCCCGCAGGTCACAAAGCAACCTCCACGAACATAAAACAGGCTCTCCCTCATTACCAGTTGTCCACTTTTTTATTCGTCTGTGTATTCGTGTCACCTGAGCAAGGGGATGGGAGTAGGTGGTTCTGCAGATTATGGCATTCTGATGACAGGGTGATATCTGCTCAACTTTGCCTGTGATCACACACTATGCAATATGATGCCATATTTTCAACAGATTACATATTGAATCATATCTGTCAACTTTTTCAACTTACTTTATCTTCAACAATGCAGCATTCAGGATAGGAAAAAGTCACACGTCACAGCCATTGATGGTGTGGTTCTGCAAATATAAAGGACAAGCATTAATCAACATCGTTTAGTAAGCATCCCTCCCTTCAATAAAAAAAAAATCATGACTATTTTTGATGGGGTCAAAATCACAACTATTTTTGGGGGGTTAGCTATAAATAACACACAATTCATCCACATATTCATTTCTTTTTATCCCCCCTTTGTCCCTCTTCTTACTCTATCTACCCCCTCTCCACCCCCTTCTCACACTATCCACCCCCTTCTCGCCATCCACCCTCTCCCTACCCCCCCTTCCTCACTATCTCTGTCTCGCTGCTCTGCCGCGGTGCACGCGGCTTCACTGCTGAGCGCTGGTAGTTCTGCCACTGACGCCACCTGATCTTGGCATAATTACGGCACCAGGATTATCATAATTCTGATTCTACAGATTAATTTAAGAATGAAATGTGTAAAACTAGCCAAATGCCACCTTCTCAGATCTCTACTCTCCTTGGTCTCAGCATAGTGCTGTTGGATATCCCCCTAACACATGGGTATCTAGATACCGTAATGTCTTGCTTCATGGGGCCTTTTGCCTCTGTCTTAGAGCAAAATATCTCTGTTCCTTGTGCTCAGACCCCCCCCCCAGTGGGTTCTAGTTCAGTAACTTAGATATTTTTTTTCCTCAGAAGGCATGATTCTAGGAGTTAATTCAATGAACATAATCATATGTCGGTGTGTGGTATTATGTTGGGAAGTTCCACTGTAAGGTCTTAGGTTAAGATCTGTCAGAACATGTCCTGTAATCTTCTAGGGATAAAACGTATATTTCTACAAGAGATCATATGTTTTGTATGTAGTATCCTAATGTCTAGATGATACTAAATGAAAAAGCGGGCATACTCTCACATTAACGTACACAATTGGGTCCAGAGCATATATGTAAAATGAAAACTTGCTTTTTTTTTTTCTGCACTGCAATATTAGGATGCTTTTCAAAATGAAACGCTTAAGGGACAGGTGGGCCATGCTGTTGCGTCCGTTCTCCCGAAGCAAGTGTATGCAAACCAAAATGGTTGTGCTGCAACTATGTCCTTAATCATGAGTGTCCTTAAAAGTGGGGTATGTCTGTACTGTGTAATTCTTACGGTAAAAAAAAACCACTGAACTAATAAACCATGCTGAAAAACATTTCTCCTGTCTTTAGGCTCAGACCAGGGTGAAGCTGAACTTCTTGGACCAGATTGCCAAGTTTTGGGAGCTTCAAGGATGTACTCTGAAGATTCCTCATGTTGAACGCAAGATATTGGACTTATTTCAGCTAAACAAGGTGAGAACTTGAATTGACAAGTTGGTATACGTCGTGTTGGGTAGTGTTAATTTTGATGGGAAATGCCAATATTTTAACTCTGTTCATGCGACAAATCAAACACCCTCTTTTTATAGAGCAAATGCTCTGGGGGAAAAATACCCCTCATTTTATAATCCTATTTCATTCAGTGTGACTCACAGCAGATACTACATACCAGTCCCTCCCTGCAGTCACGCTGACGATTGGCCCTGTCCCTTTTTTCTCCCAGTTCCTCCCTGCAGTCACATATTGGCCCGTCCATTTCCTTATAGCATCCACACTGCTAAGGAACTCATCTAACTGAGAATAATGTTAATATTTGGGCTGCTGAAAGTTAGGGGAGGTGTGGGTTAATTTAGGGGCAGTTATGGTTGATGGGGTCAGTGTGCTGTGAATCTGAATGCACTATAGGATATCTGGGGGTTATACGGCATATCTGGGGAGGACAGTGACATATCTTGGCGTATAAGGCATATCGGGGGCTATAAGGTGTATAGGGTATATAAGGCATATGTGGGGGGAGGCTGTGTGGGAAGCCTGGGCTCAACTGTGCATAACTGGGGGTAGGTTATGGTAGGTAGGTTTGAGAATTTGTCTGTCTTCAACCCAAAAAGGTCCAACTAGCTCGTCTTTGATAATACCAGCCCATACCAGTACCCCATCCTCCAGCTTGCTGGCATCTGAGTAAAAGTGGAGCCCTGTGGCCGTTACTGATCCAGCCATCTATACCCTCAATCACTCTCATCTCATCAGTCCATAAAACCTTTGAAAAATCTGTCTTCAGATATTTCTTGCCCCAGTCTTGACGTTTCAACTTATGTGTCTTGTTAAGTGGCGGTCTGGGTTTAGTCTTGCGTACCATATCCATGTCTCTGAGCACTGAACACCTTGTAGTTCTAGACACTCCAGGAAGGTTGCAGTTCTGTAATATGACAGAACTCGGGGATAATGGGTTCCTGGTAGCTTTGTATTCTTAAATCTCTGGCAGTTAATTTGCGCCCCACTATCCTAGTAAATTCAAGAGTGCTGCATCCCTCTGATGGACTTTTTACAGTTTTAGACCTTTCAGAGTAAGCCAAATCTTTTATTTTTTTTTTCCCTGCCCATTTTGCCTGAGAAAATTAAAGCTGCATAATAATTATGCGAATCTTGACATAGGGTGTTCACCTCCTTAGGTCACACCCTCCCTCATTACACAAATACACATCATTTATATGCTTAAATAAATAAGTATTCAAGGTTATACAGCTTGGAGTGTGAAAATATGCAGTGTATTTCTAAGTAAGCAAGTGTGTTGCCTCCTCCCCCCTCCCATTCGCCACTCTGCCTCCTCCCCCCTCCCGTTCGCCACTCTGCCTCCTCCCCCCTCCCATTCGCCACTCTGCCTCCTCCCCCCTCCCATTCGCCACTCTGCCTCCTCCCCCCTCCCATTCACCACTCTGCCTCCTCCCATTCACCACTCTGCCTCCTCCCATTCACCACTCTGCCTCCTCCCATTCACCACTCTGCCTCCTCCCCCCTCCCATTCACCACTCTGCCTCTCTCCCCCTCCCATGCACCACTCTGCCTCTCTCCCCCTCCCATGCACCACTCTGCCTCTCTCCCCCTCCCATGCACCACTCTGCCTCTCTCCCCCTCCCATGCACCACTCTGCCTCTCCCCCTCCCATGCACCACTCTGCCTCTCTCCCCCTCCCATGCATCACTCTGCCTCTCTCCCCCCTCCCATACATCACTCTGCCTCTCTCCCCCCTCCCATACATCACTCTGCCTCCTGTCAGCAAAGGAGGTTCACAAGACACTAGGTAGTCGGGTAGAGAGGCAGAGTGGTGTATGGGAGGGTGGCTCCCATACACCCCTCTGCCTCCTCCCCCTCCCATACACTGCTCTGCCTCTCTCCCGACTCCCTGGTGTTTTGTGAACCTCCGTTGCAGATAGGCACTTTCACTGCAGCTTCATAGAAGCCTCAGCGTAAGTGAAGGGCAGTAACGGAGCCTGTCTGTGCGCATCGGGGTGGCAGAGAGGATGATCCTCTGCAGGAGACCTCGATTCTCTGTCAGCCGGTGAGAGTCTGCACGATGTGCACAGACAGCCTCCGTTACTCCCCTTCACTTCTGCTGGTGCTTCTATGAAGCTCCAGTGAAAGTGCCTGTCACAAAAAATAAATAAAAAAAAGCCCCAGCGGAAGTGGAGGGAAGTTGTCTGTGCGCATCGCGCGGACACCCACCGGCTGACAGTGAGGGGAATCCAGGTCCCCTGCAGCGTTGCGGGGGATCTGGATTCTAGTGTTATAATCCGATCTCTGTTTGAGGTCTGTTGTGGTCGTGGCCTGTTTTATGCAAAATTATGCTAATATTTAAATACACAATTTAGAGAAAACACATCTAACAATACAACAATAAATTTGATTCAGGAATACAGTTAAATTATGTAAAGACGAATACCAACAGATGTTACGATATATAATGATATACTTTATTAATAACTCTAGCGGTAAAAACAATATCGAAAAAGGTTACCATAACAAAGTTACAGACAGTCAACAATTATATTCTAATAACATTGTAATACTTAACTTCAGAGAGTATCAGCATATCAAATGACTCCTTTGGTGTTCAGTTTCCAAAATGGCTCTAGATACCAGGATCATATAAAAGACTTTAAAGGATTCTTTCAGTATTTGTTTTCTAATTCTTAGTTACAATACTAGGCACTAAACTAGTCCTAGCTTCTTGGCGCTTAACTAGCCCAAGATGGAAGAGCAACTTTCTATTTCATACTTTTCTCTGGCAAACTTTCACAGCTCCCTTAGCTTCTGCCATGCTGCTTCCTTCCTGTCCTTCCAGTCCACTCTCCTCCCCCCCCCTGTCTTCCTGGAGTTCCTGATATCCCATTGTTCCTGGTATAGCCCACATGGCTTTTCATGTAGGTAGCCATTATCTATGGTCTTAGATAAACAATAGATGTACACATCATCACTCACTCTCTAGTGCTACCTGGTGGTAGAGGTAATGCACTTCTAAAACAATAGAAGTATAAACAATAGAACTAATTGATATTATAATATATTCCACAGTTAGGGGAGTGGTTTATCCAAAGGGAGATACAGATGTTGCGTCTATGACGTGAATCACTAATAATGGACGACGCAATCCATGTCCACAACAAGGTCGGATTATATAAAGAGGAGTTTTTCAGAGCATTTACTCTGAAAAAACCTCTTTTTTTATAATCGATAAAAATCGATTCGACTAATCAATAATGAAAATCGTCAACTATTTTCATTATCGATTTTATTGATTAGTTGTTGCAGCCCTAAATACAACCTCAGATGAACAACACATGACATATTACAACGTCATGATTTATTCAACAAAAATAAAGCCAAAATGGACAAGCCATTTGTGAAAAACACCCTTACTGCTTCCATAGGTATTAAGATGTTAAGTAGCAGACAGATGCTGCTTATTAAATGCCCTTGGTTAATGGATCATCAGCAAGTATGAACCCCTCTCTATGAAAGCCGAAGTTTTAGCAGTTTACTGGTCTGGAGCATGCAGGTGTGTGTGTGTGTGTGTGTGTGTGTTAACGCAATGTCAAGTAGGCAAGACATCAGCAATGATCGTAGATAAGCAATTGCTTCTTCTCATTAATCTGGGAAGGTTATAAAACCATTTACAAACAATTTAAACTCCATTACATAGTGAGAGATTATTCAGAAGTGAAAAACATTCAAGACAGTTGCCAATCCTGTCCCAGGAGTGGACATCCCAGCAAATTCAAAGTTACTTCTCAGACTCTACAGGCTTCGGTTAGCATGTTAAAGTTTTGGCAGTAAAATTAGAAAAAGACTGAACCAAATATCAAGTAGGAAATCTACAACAGAATGGCTAAAAAAGAGTCAAGGTGTTGGTATGGTCCAGACCTCAACCTGATTTAAGTGGAGGGACCTTAAGAGAGCTGCCTGCAATGTTGTAAAGAAGAGTGGGCCACAATTCCTCCACAACAATGTGAGTCATGCAGAAAAAATTACTTCAAGTTATTGCTGCTAAAGGTGGTACAAGCTATTGAATCATTAGGTGTATTTAGTTTTTCACTCGTGGCTTCCCAATTTTTGTTGAATAAATCATAACATGGTGTAATACATGTGTTCATCTAAGGCTGTAAGGAGCAGATAATTATTACGTCCTGATTTTCACACGACTGTGCTTTTTTTTTTTTTTTCCTTTCGGTTTCTTGGCCTTTGATAGTGTGGATTCTGGCCATTCTTGGAATTATTGGGCCATACTACTATAGCATTATTGTATGTGTTACTTTACACTGCATCCTTAAACTTTAAAGCTTTGACTTTGTACATCGCTTTTTTTTTGTGTGTTTTTGTAATTCGTTTAAAATGGTTTTGTGGAATTCTTTTACCATTTCATAGTTTTGAAATCATTGTATCTGTCAAAATCTCTTGCCTGTAGTTGGTGGCTGAAGAAGGAGGCCTTGAAGTGGTTTGCAGAGAAAGGAAATGGACCAAGATTGCAACCAGAATGGGTTTTGCTCCAGGAAAAGCAGTAGGGTCTCATATTAGAGGGCACTTTGAACGCATTCTTTACCCTTACAATTTGTTTCAAGCTAGTGCCAGCCTGACGGTAAGTACTTATGTGATATCAAATTAGCTTTATCATTCAAACTTTCTTTGTCAACACTATGGCTGCAACAACTAATCGATAAAACCGATAATAGGTAATGAAAATCGTTGCCAACTAATTTCATTATCGATTAGTTGAATCGAATTTTATAGATTAAAAAATGAGGGGGTTTTTTCAGAGCAAATGCTCTGGGGAAAAATACCCCTCGTTTTATAATCCATTTCACTCAGTGTGACTCACAGCAGTTGAAGATTGGCCCCGCCCATTTCCTATAGTGTCCACATGTGACACTCATCTAGCTGAGTATAAAATTAATATTTGGGCTGCTGAAAGTTAGGTGGGGATTAATTTAGGGGCAGTTATGGTTGATGGGGTGTTTAGGGTTAATTTAATGCATTTAATAAGGTTAACTTAAGGTGCAGTTAGAGGTAAAGGGGGACATACTGAGGGGAATCTAAATCCTGGGGGCAGTGAAGATTAATCCTGTATTTACTTATGAAAGTGTGCTGTGAACGGGTCTGTGAATCTGAGGGGACTATGGTATATCTGGGGAAGACTGAGTGACATATCTGGGGGTATAAGGCATATCAGGGGGCACAGTGGCATATCAGGGGGTATTAGGCATATAGGGTATATAAGGCATATGTGAGGAGGGCAGTGTGGCATATCTGGGGGTATGTGACATCTGAGAGGTAGTGTGACAAGCCTGTGCTCAAATGTGCATATCTGGGGGGCAGGTTGGAAAATAAAAACAAGAAATGCATTTTTATCAGTTTTTTTATTCTGCTGTTTGTTTTTAACATCCAGTTATTTTAAATAAATGAAACGTTTATATTTTTTATCTGATGAATCGATTAATCGAAAAAATAGTTGGCCAACTAATCGATTATGAAAATAATAGTTAGTTGCAGCCCTAGTCAACACCTCTTCCATTATTCTAACTAGGACATTTTTGAAATGGTTTTATAACCCTGGATTTTCTTTGTGTTTATGCAAGGCTAAAATACCTATTATGCAAAACCTGTATCCAATTTTTTTTTTTTTTTTTTTTAAATTGTTTTTGGTAATTAGGGAGTAGACTTGCTGTACTTCTACTAGCTGTCGGCTCCCCTTATCAATGCTATAATTACAGAAAAATAAAATCTAATCAGAGGGTAATTTTTGCCCTTTTGCTTATGTTGATCCTTTTGTTTATGCAACAGGCTCCTGATTCCTGTACAAATATCTCAGTCTTCCTGGATAATGCAGAGCTGGAAAAGGTATTATGTAATTGTTGGATTATTTTCACAGAATTTTAGCATGCCTAAACACTTAATGATGAATGTTCTATGTTTGCCTCAAAACACTTCATGACTGAGGATGGCATAGAACATCCATGCTTACCACTTGTGTGGTGAGTTTGAACCATAGAAAATCGACTGTCTGAATGGCTGGTCCCCCCTCTGCAAGAACCATCTTAACTTTGTGCAAGTGAACCAGTTTGGCCCCCATATCCTAACAGTTTTCCAGACTTCTCTGGGCCAGGTTTGTCAGCTCACTCGTTTAAGCACCGACAGCAGATGCACAGAAATGCCTTTGTTAGATTCAGACCCTGCAATACAGGAATCACCAACGGGTCTAAATACCGTATTGGCTCGGATATAGGCCGCACCCTAAAAGTTAAGTACTTTTTTAAAGAAAAAAAAAAAAACACAGATATGCTGCCACTCTGCCCTCCCCAGACATATGCTGCCACTCTGCCCCCAAGAGCCCCCCCCCAGACTTACCGGTGCAGACTCCCCGGGGTCTTGCAGGGCCGGCGGGGGACAGCTACGCAGTATGCGTATTCAACTTCCGATGCTGGCACTTTCGCCGTGGGAAGTGCAGGCAAGGAAGATTGATAACGCTTACATTGCCGCAGCCGGTGAACGTCTGCACGATGTACGCTAACAACCTCTCGCTGCTGGCACGTCTGCACGATGTGTTTTAACAATCTCCCTTGCCGGGACTCCCCCCGTGGGAATTCCCGGCAAGGGAGATTGTTAAAGCACATCCTGCAGATGTGCCAGCAGCGGGGGCTGTTTACGCACATCGCCGCTGCCGGTGAACGTCTGCGCGATGCGCTTAGACAACCTCCCGTGCCGGCACTCCCCCCATTGAAAGTGCTGGCAGGGGAGGCTGTCTGAGCGTATCAGAGAGTAGGATGCAGATCCCCTGCACCGCTGCGGGGATCTGTATCCTAACCCTGCTGCCTGCCCGGCGCCCGGAACTGCATGTCCCGGGCGTCGGGCGCTAGACCCCGAATATAGGCCGCACCCTCACTTTAAAGACTTAAAGTGGGGGGGGGGGAAGTGCGGCCTATATTCGAGCCAATACGGTATAGATGTTTTTTTTAATTGGCATAAACAGCAGGACAGTAAACTGGACACGCTTAATACATTTCACACAAGTGCTTAATCATAAATTAACCTGTCTGATCCTGGGAAAAACTTATAACCCCATGCATAAACTTATGAGGTTCGGATAAATGTAATTAATAAGGAGAAATGTATTAAGTAGGATAAATAACAATAATATAAATATTGTGAAATGTAATGTCTTTCTAATATTAATTTATATATATATATATATATATATATATATATATATATATATATATATATATATATATATATATATATATATATATAATTATACACACACACACACACACAGTATTGGCTCGGATATAGGCCGCCCCCGTATATAGGCTGCACCCTAATTTCGAATGTGGTGTTATAAAACAGCCTGTAGGTGTAATGGTCATATGTTTCAATACTTGTATTGGTATGTGTATATATACTGGATTTGCTTGAATATAAGACAAGGTTTTTGTCAGAGCAAATGCTTTGAAAAATATATCTCGTCTTATATTCAAGATCGTCTTGTAATCCAACCTTTAATAGAGGTCTGACTACAAGACTAAGATCCAGATCCCTCGCAGTGCTGCAGGGGACCTTGATCCTCCTCTCTGGCAGTCAGTGGACATCTGCACGATGCGCGCAGACAACCTCCGTTGCTGCCCGGCACTTCTGCCGGGGCTTCTATGGCGGAGCGCCAACGTGACTTTCCGGTGCTCCACCATAGAAGCCCTAGTACCAAGCAGCAGTGGAGGTTGAGACTAAAATCCATATCCCTCGCAGCGCTTCAGGGAACCTGGATCCTCCAGACAACCTCTGATGCTACCTCTATCATGGCCTCTATCATGGAGCGCCAGCGTGACCTTCCAGTGCTCAGTCATAAAAGCCCTGGCAGAAGTGCCGGGTAGCAGTAGAGGACGTCTACGTGCATCACGCAGATGTTCACCTGCTGCCCCCACTAGATACCATGGCGTCTGAAGCAGAGGGGTTTGGGGGGGTAGAGAGGCATATCAGGGAGACAGTGGCAAGCCGGGGGCAGATGTGCATAACTGGGGGGGGGGGCAGGTTGGCAAATAAAAGGAAATAAAAACAAGAAATGCATTCCTATAGGGTAGTCTTATATTCAGGCTTTTTCTTTTGTTCCAAATTAATATTAAAATTTTGGGTGGTTGTCTTATAATCAGGGTCATCTTTTAATTGAGCGGATAAGGTACTGTAGATTTGTCGGCTGCACATCCATGATGCGAATCTCCCGTTCCACGGCATCTCAAAGGTGCTTTATTGAATTGTGTTCTGGTGGCCATTGGAGTACAGTGAACTCATTGTCATGTTCACCCAAATAGTTAAACAGGTGTACCTAATAAAGTGGCCAGTGAGTAGGTATGTATGATCACTAATTGTCCCAGGGCCTACACTGGAGATATCAGTGTATATTTCTCTGGCTTCAAAAGAAATCCATATGAGGATGTGGCCTAGTGACTAAACAATATGGAAGCTTAGCTCAAAACTCAAACCAGGGAATTTAGACAAAAAGTTACAAGCACTAACGATAAAGTTTTCACCTATAACTCAACGATAGAGGAGGCAGTCTGATAGTTTCAGACTACTTTCAGCCAAGAAATCGGAGCAAAGGGGATATCACCTGTTGATATTGACAAGGATCCAGTCGAGTTGTCATCTCTACGTTAGTGGAAAACCTGCTCCTCAAGTGCAGATCCTAACCTAGGAGACCCCAGGATCTTCCTTTGAACCTCTCCGTTGAGGTGTCATTGCAGGACGGTCTGAGAGTCCCTGTTATGCGGCAAAATGTGCCTAGTTTTAATCTCTAAAAGTCTGACTTAAGTTTGAGTTTCAGGTGAAGAATAGTTATGGAGAAGGACCCCGTTGAATCTAAACATCAATTAAAAATAACCTGTCTTGCTCGCTAAAAAAGAACGCAAAGGCTAGTCTTGCAAAAAAACATCATGATAACACCCAAGACTTTTGGAATAATAATCTGTGGACTGATGAGTCAAGTGGAACTTTATGGAAGCTATGGGTCCTGTTATATTTGGCATAAAGCATACCAGCTGTCAAACACAATGATGGTAGTAGTGTGATCCTGAAGGAGGATGTCCGGCCATCGGTTTTATGACCTAAAGCTTAAGCGCAACTGGGTTATGCAGCAGGACAATGATCCTAAGCAGTCCACCAATGTGGTTAAATGTAAACCATTCACTTAAAAGTTGATTGCGTTTACTCATGTCTTTAATTAAAATTAGTTGGATTAAGCCTCCTTGGTCAGGGGATGCCGTCTGTAGCGTCGTCCATTGTCAGTCCTCTTCCATTCGGGTGTGTTGCGGATTTCCAGTAGTGCATTCAGAACCTTGTTTTTGGGTAATTTTGAAAAGGTTAATGCCATTTTGCTGCTGTTCCACCCTGGAACTTGATTGCTGGCTATGTAAGCGCGTGAGTAGGAAGGAGAGGAGTGCCTTCCTGTTGTCTGCCATCATTTGTTTCAGAGAACTGCAGACAATGGTTTCTGTCCCTCCTTCGAAGCAAGGTTTGGGGGTTTATTCTTTGGTCTAACTTGTGCCAAAAGCCTCGTGAGGGTTCTGTTTGTAGCCCTGCACTTCCTAAACAGTCGCCTCTGGTATGTCTGGTTCAAGAGGGGAAACTATAATATCCACTCTGGACACCTTATGTCTCCATAGACCTGGAAGATGCGTATGTTCACGTTCTTATCCATTACGCTCTTCAAAAGCGCCTACCCATAGCCACCCCTTGGGATTCAAGCATACTGCGTTTCCAGTTTCAAGCCCTTCCTTTTGGTCTGTCGGCAGCTCCCAGAGTCTTTACAAAACTCCTGGTGGTGGTGGCAGCGGCTCGCTTAAGGCTCCGGAGCTTTTCAGTCATTTAAAAGTGATGGAAAATCCCCTCCAAGTTTATCAATTCAGGTGTCCTGATTTCCGAACTACCTAATTTATATAGATTTTCCTCTTAAACATGTTATTAATGCCAGTGATGTCACAATGACATCACTTAGCTCACTATATCATTTTAATGATTTTTGTATTTTTTAAAAAAAAATTCCTTCGTTTTCTGTTTCAGCATTGGAGGAGGGTGAGAAACATGATTTTTCACTCTCCTCCCCGCGATCCCCCTGCGCGATCACACTGTGATCTCTATGCAAGTCCTCACAGACGTGCAAAGAGATCGCAGCGTCTGTGCCTCATCGGAGGACAGGATATCCCCTGCAGGGGATATCCTGTCCTCCGATGAACTTCCGTGTTACGTGGGCAGTGACGCAACCTGGAAGGGAATGCCTGATCACGCGATCGGCACTTAAAATGGCTTTCATGCCGGCTTCTGTCAGAGGGGAGTCCAGGCTGTCAAACAGCCTGATCTCCCATGCAGCGGCAGGGATGTGTCCCTGCCGCTGCAAGAAGGGCTGGACGTACCTATATACGTCCATAATGGGATTCTTGGGGTGCGTTTTTTGGACGTACCGGTACGGCCATAGGGGACTGAAGTGGTTAAATTCTTTCCCACCCTTCAGCTTTGGTATATCTATCCGTAGTGTCTGTTGGGACGGCAGGGAAACAGTAAGTTCTACTTCCCGAGAGCTTATTTTTCCTGCCGATCCCTCGGTGGGAAAATAAGCTCTCGGTAAGTAGAAATTACAGTTTCTGTACTCTAGATAGGGCAGGGACAGTGCATACATCTCTAACTAGACAGTGGTCCAAGATCCCAAAAGTACTGTGCACAAACACTATGCAGATGTAACGTTGACAGTATGCATTTAATGTAATAGGACTGGAATGTTCCTTTAACTGGTGAAGTTATAATATATCTTACCACTAACTAAATTTTAAAACTGTACTTAAGTGTTTCCTGCGTGCTTATTTCAGAAACAGATTCTTTCGGGACCTGATGTGAAGGAAAAGGAATACAAACCTCACGATATCCCACAGAGACAGTCTATACAACCATCTGAAAGCTGCACCGTTGCTAGACGGGCAAACCGCATGAGACCAGAGGTAGTGCAGATATTAAACAATATTGTGTTTTCATTGCATGGCAACATATTACTACTGCACAGAGGTTTAATGTATGCAAGAGACCTGGTAACAACAATGGGATTTTCTAAATTAGTAATAGCTGCTGAGAGGAAACAAATGTTCTTTGAGAGTTCTAGATGATAAGCGCTTTATTTTGGTTGTTTAGTTGGTTCATATAAATTGCACCCCATCTTTCCTTGTAAATGAAAAAAGGGCATTATGGTTAAGCAACCATGTCACGGACAGGGCTATTGGCCAAGCAGTGATGTGGGAGTGAAAGGGTTAAAGGCAACCAGACTTTAGGTGCAATTTTTCACTTTCCCAGGAGGGCACAAAGCAACCACCATGAACCCCAAATGACCACCCTCAAAAAACCCAGTATAAAACAAGCTGCCACCACCAAGAACTTTAAAACTGGGCTTACCTAGTAACAGGTTACCAAAAAACGCTAGGACTACAAAATACACCCAGTCCTCTTACTGACAAATTATCTATATAATTAACCCTTTAGTAACATGATATATATTTAAAAACAGCTATCTCTAGGCTTAATTTGATTAGAAAACAAGACAGAAAATGAAAATCTGCGTATAAAATAGGCCACATTGCTTTTACACAAAAATGGATATCAAGAGAGAGAGACATACCGTATTTCCCCATGTATAAGACGCACCTTTTTTTTTTTTAGAAAAATTTGGGGTCTATTTGGGTGCGTCTTATACAGTGGTGGTAGATTTTTTTATTTTTTTATTATTTTTTTTTACCGGAAAGGGGACCCGCTGCTTACCTCTGTGTTGCTCAGCAGCGTCTCTTGATCTGTCGAGGCGACACAGAAACCCAATGCAGTCACGTGAATGTACATCACATGACTCCGCTCCATTCCTGTTCGAGCAACGCAGAGGGAAACTGCGCACCCCACGGAAGTCTGCAAGCAGCACCAGAAGATCTGCAGTTCAGGTAAGGGTGGGGGAGGTAAATGAATGAATATATGTGTGTGTGATAGCATGGATCTGTGTGTAGGGGGCACAGGGAGGCTGAAAGTGATGTACATGTACTGGCTGCCTGAGCATGATAGGAGTGTGATTGTTAACAATTGCTAGCAGCTAACATCAGACACACTCATATCATGCCCAGGCAGCCAGTACAATAACTTTATGTAATATATTTTTTTTTTTTTACATTTCGGGCCCAATAATTAAGGTGTGTCTTATACGTGGGAGCGTCTTATACTTGGGGGAAATACGGTAAATGCAAGCACACAGTCGTCAAAATAAAAAGGCCAAAACAAAGTGCCTTCCATATTTGTGATCTTTGGATGTTGATGTCTCCTTGATGGTACATAGGTTCTCTCTAATTACCAATTACTCACCTTTTTATCACCATCCACCCAGGACCCCCCCCCTTCTCCTGTCACCTGTGCAAGGCATTGGGAGTAAGGGGTTCAGCTGGTTGACATCCTGAAGGCAGGGTCATATGTGCTGAAATGTTGAGCTTGGCATAATTATGACACCAGGATCATAAATTATCTGGTCCCAGTGATCATTTTCACCTACATGGAGTGTTTGTTCTCCCTGAAACCCGCATGCAATGTGCTTAGTGATGTAATCTATGGTGGGTCCCAAAAGTTGTACACTCATCATATTTTGGACATTATGCCTTCAATTGTTTTATTACGGATGTCTGGTCCAACTACAGGTAACGTGTTCCTGTCAAAGTTAACACCCGACATGTGCTAATCAAGTTTTATATTGGGCTCTAGCCCTAAAAGGGAAAGGTGTGAACAGATGTTAAAGGTAAAAATGCCCAAAAGGTGACAAATATACCTTGGTAAATTAAGTTCACAGCTGTGTTTGGTATGTTTATGGTATTTTTAAATGTTTCCACTAAATATTTTGAAACACACCAAGTCAGTATTAACCCCTTTAATGACAAAGCCCGTACATGTACAGGTTTGCATTGCAACGTGATAATAACACAGCCTGTACATGTACGGCTTTGCAGCGCAACCTGATAATGACAAAGCTGCATCGCCGCTATATGTCTTGGCTGGGGTGTCTAGTTTTTAAAAATATATGGTTTGATGGGGTAAATTTCATTGGCCGGCTTCAAAGATACCCGAAATAGCACATGGGGCAGCTTTGGGGAAAAATTGGTTTTGAAATAGCAAAAGCGCTACTGGTACTTATTGCCCCTTTAACGTGCAGAAAAAAAAAACTGAGTAT
This sequence comes from Spea bombifrons, assembly GCF_027358695.1. Lineage (NCBI taxonomy): Eukaryota > Metazoa > Chordata > Amphibia > Anura > Pelobatidae > Spea > Spea bombifrons. The sequence continues at coordinate 52,483,818 of NC_071088.1, forward strand.
TTCCCTTGCCATTCCAGGTGGCACATGAGAAGTAGGCTCCGCCTACCAGGTAGGGCAGGAAACACTATAAAAAAAAGGATACCTCCCCCTTCCTCCCCAGTGTTGTTTCCTGCCCTACTCAGGTAGCGGTTAGGCTGAAGCTTACCTCTTTTTTTGTTTTCTTGGAGCCCCGGGGGGGCATCCTCTCTCCCGACACCCGGTAGTGGTCCCGGTGGATCCAGGGTGATGCGGCAGCCTCGGAGGCTGTAAACTCCGCGGTAATCGCGGTAACACGAGGCTCAGTCCTCGTTATACGTTGCCCACAGCCCAGGGGGCTCACTGGGACGTACATCCCCGGGCTCCGGTTCTCTCCGTCCCGGGGAGGGGGAATCCTCAGCGTGCGGCGGCAGGAGAGCGCTCCGGCGCGAGCAGTTTTCTTTAAGCCGGCAGTGCCGATCTCGGCACCCGGTTTTATTATCTCCTCTCTGCAATTACTCCGGCTTCCGTCCGGGGTCACGAGAGGTCAATTGACGAGGAATTTCCGGATGTGACGGTTTCCGGGCCTTGGCGCCTAAATGCCTCTATAAAAACGCCAGAATGGGTAAGATCTTTCCATGCTCTTCGACCTGTACTGTATTATTGGATTTTTTACTCCTCTTTTTTTTTTGCCTGCCTGTGCCTGAGGACTGTATATTGCCTTTTCAAGTAGGTGTTTTCTCTCCTAGTTTAGAGAGAGATTTCTATGGCCTATTCCATTGCTTTCTGATGTTATAATTTTTGTGTTTTCTCCTCAGTTATGTCAGACAAAAATCCAGACATTCCTTCTGAGGCCTCCCCACATAGGAAGTCTGTGGGGAAAACGAAACATAAAGCCTGCTCATCTTGTAAAAAGACCCTACACGACCCTACGGCCAAAATGTGCAGCTCCTGCTCTCGGCCTAAAGATGTTTCCAATTCAGAATTTACCTCCTGGTTGAAGGGGGAGCTGCAGTCCACCTTTGACTGTTTTCGTGCCATGAGACGAGAGATTGGGTGGTAATCTCCACCGACGCCAGTTTGACAGGCTGGGGTGCCGTCATGGGAAGCCATTTTGCCCAGGGATCCTGGTCTCCCCAAGAATCAAGCCTACACATCAATTTTCTAGAACTACTGGCGGTCTGGAGGGCTCTCAGGTTCTGGTCTTCAATCCTGCGGCACAAGTCCATCAGGATCCTTTCAGACAACATCACCGTGGTGGCCTACCTTTCCAAACAAGGTGGCACCAGAAGCAGACGCCTGCAGACCCTGACTGCTCAGATCTGCAGATGGGCGGAGTTCAATCTCTGCACACTCTCTGCGGTTCATATCAAGGGGTCTCTGAATCAGGAGGCGGATTACCTCAGCAGGAAATCAGTACCTCCAGGAGAATGGTCCTTAAACAAAAAAGTCTTCGCCCTCATAACAAGGAAATGGGGCACTCCTCAGATAGACCTGATGGCCACGCACCTGAACGCTCAGGTAAAGGAGTTTTTTTCTCTTTCACCAGTCGGTCATCCCCGAGCACTGGAGGCACTCTCGCAGACCTGGGATTTCGACCTCGCTTACGTTTTTCCTCCGCTTCCCCTTATCTCCAGAGTACTCCGGAAAATTCGGGGAAACCCTCAAAAAGTCATCCTGGTTGTTCCTTTCTGGCCTCGCAGGATCTGGTTCTCGGACCTTACCACCTTGTCCATAGACGAACCTTTGCTTCTTCCTCAGGTGAAGGATCTTCTCATTCAAGGTCCTGTTCTCCACCCAGATCCATTCCGATTCAACCTCTCTGCATGGCTTCTGAAAGGGAGATCTTGTCCTCCAAAGGATTAGCTGCATCTGTGGTGAACACCATTCTTTCCAGCCGCAAAATTTCTACGGCCACCAAGTACCAAAAGGTTTGGGAGACATTCATCGCCTGGTGCAATGTGCATGAAGTATCCACTCCATCTATCCGCGAGGTGCTGCACTTTTTTCAAGATGGCTTTGATAAAGGATTTCAACCTGCTACTATCAAGGTCCAGATCTCAGCACTGAGTAACTTCTTGGATTTCAATCTGGCCTCTCATCCGTGGATCTCCAGATTTTCTAAGGGAATGTGTAGACTTCGCCCTAGGATCCGGCCGTCGGTCCCTCCTTGGGACCTTAATCTCGTATTGCATCAACTCACCTTGTCTCCATTTGAGCCTCTAGTAGATACCTCTCTTAAGCTGCTCACCTACAAGGTTGTCCTCCTCGTAGCCCTCACTTCCGCTAGGAGGGTGAGCGAAATCCAGGCTCTCTCCAGAGTTGAACCTTTTCTCAGGATTCTGCCGGACTGCATTATCCTTCGTTTGCCTCCAGAGTTTCTCCCTAAAGTGGTCTCCCCTTTTCATGCGGATCAGGAGATCGTCCTACCTACACTCTGTCCGGATCCCAAGAATCCCAAAGAACTGGAACTCCATTCGCTAGACCTGCGGAGATGTATCCTGTCATATCTCTCACGTACGTCGGCCTGGAAGAAATCCGATTCTCTCTTTCTGTCCTTTGCGGGGCCCCGCAAGGGCAGATCAGTATCCAGGGCTTCCGTGAGCCGCTGGCTTAAGGACGCTATCGCTTTATGTTACGTCTCCGCGGGAAGAGTACCTCCCTCCGGCCTGAAGGCTCACTCGACCAGATCCGTCTCAACTTCCTGGGCCGAACTCTCCGGGGTGTCTCCGTCTCTCATTTGCAAGGCAGCGACCTGGAGGTCGATCCATACGTTCGTAAGGCACTACAGGCTGAACCTTCATCTCTCAGACGAGTCTCAATTTGGTCGTCGTGTCCTTCAGACTGGAATCCTTCCCTCCCTATCTTGCTAATTCTTCTCATGTGCCACCTGGAATGGCAAGGGAAAGAGAGAATTCTTACCTGGGAATTCCTTTTCCTTGTCCATTTCCAGGTGGCACACTTTTTTCCCGCCCATTAAAATGTATTTGGTTTTTGCTATTATTTGTCTGAGTCTTTCTTTTTAACCACACTGGGGAGGAAGGGGGAGGTATCCTTTTTTTTATAGTGTTTCCTGCCCTACCTGGTAGGCGGAGCCTACTTCTCATGTGCCACCTGGAAATGGACAAGGAAAAGGAATTCCCAGGTAAGAATTCTCTCTTTCTAAACTCAGGACAAATAGAATCTATTTAGCAGGTTTTTTTGATTAGTTTTTGCAGATGAGTAAAAGTTCAGCTAAATTACATCTAAACGGTAACACACTGAAAAATCTTAAAATAGCCTTTGTCCCAAAATGTACTACGAGTAAGAAACAGTATTGTCATTAAGGGGTTAAACTGCTATATGATAAACAAGATGTTGCATACTTCACAACTGTCCCAGTTTTCACATGAAGCTGTCCTGGGTTGCTGCCTGCACTATACTGGTGAGCTGTAAAATCAATGAAGGTGCAGTACTCTTGTGGATTTATCTTCATTAATTGGCATTATTTTAAACAATACATCCATTTGGTTTATAGTGGGAAATGTAATTCAAATTATTACAATATATTACTCATGGTGCAGCACTTCTTTCAACTAGCGTTGACGGACTAAAACAGTCCAATGCATTAATGAAAGAGGGTCCTGCTTGTAAGCTTGCAGTCTACAGGTCTGTCTCAAGGTCTCAAACAAATCATGTTGATGGAATAGTATGAGATAGATCTCACCAAACACCCAATTCAATTGGTGAGATTAAATGTTTCACAATTACAACCCACGAACTGATAAACACCATAGACTAAGTAAAAGAGTAGGAGAGATTCACAGGCATATACCTTACATTTATTTATAGAGCGCTAGCAGATTCAGTAGAGATTTACAATCAGTTGGTAGGATAGATGTAACATCACAAACAATAACTTTTACAAAATGAGAAGAGGGCCCTTCTCTTGCGAGGTTATAATCTAGTCGGCTGAATCCGGAGGGAAATCGTTGAGTACACATAGTTTACAGCTCTGTTCAGGAGGATACCACTACTACTTTATCTTAAAACGACACTGTTTTCAGACAGTTTATATATTTTGAAGGAACTGTTTTACCTAGACAAACCAATTGATTGCACCGTAAGTATGCTAAGCAAACAAACCTTACCAGGTCTGTTGTATTCCTCGGAAGGCTTAATTACACAAAGGCAACACAAGAACTTTATTTTTTTATTGTAACAAACTGTCAGTGTCTGTTATTGCATTAAATGACAAGTGGTCCTTTAATTGCTGTAAATATTTGACACAACACTAGGAATAATGTCTCTAACGCTAAATGGAGCAGATGTAAGGTTCTCCACAGTACATAAAAATGTTTGTCGGAATTACCCCCAAACCCTAAGACGAAAAAAGAAAAAAAACTTTTGCTTTAATAAATTGACTTCTAATTTTTTCTCTCTCAAGACAGTTAAAATTAAAACTGAAGATGGTGAAACCATTCAGTCAAGAACTCTGCGTCGTAGGATGGAATCCACTCCCCCTAGACATGAAAATGGTGGGTGTAGGAGTACTGGCACTGAAATTGTATTTGATGAAAATACAGTTTGGTTTGGGATGTCAATATTAACCTAGTCCCTCACCATGAATCTCTTCTTTCAGGTAAACAGATTAAATTTATGATTAAACACGATCAAGTTGAAACAGTTATCGGAAAGCCAAAAGGGTATTCCAAGAAATGCAGGAGCCTGGTGAGTATCACATGCCGGTACACTGATGTAGTCTGTATGCTAGGAAAGCGTATGTAAATACTTTATGGTAAAATGATTAGCCTCTTTTTTGTGTGTTCTATAGGTGGATTTATATGTCTGCCTTCTCTGTGGGAGTGGTAGTAATGAGGATCGTCTTCTGCTGTGTGACGGATGTGATGACAGCTACCACACTTTCTGTCTCGTTCCCCCTCTCCATGATGTTCCCAAGGGAGACTGGAGGTGTCCAAAATGTTTAGCACAGGTATTAGCATAAAATTAAAGCACATTATAGAAATATGATTCAAAATTTCTTGTAATCTATATAAAACCAAACAAACCAAAACAAAAATCCTTCAGAACTGTGACTAGTCTGTGTAATACATAAATTAATGAACAAGTCACACCGACAAGCTCATGTTTTGTATTTTGTGTGTGTATGTATACATATCTATAAATAGTGTGTGTGTGTATGTAGTGGTGTGTGTGTGTGTGTGTATATGTATTTTAAACCGTTTAAAAGGGGGGGGTTCTTCGATCTCCCCAACCGAGCCTGCTGCTCTAGAGGCAGACATTATACTCTATCTCTGTGCGCACCCGATGCCGGCATGGTGGTACCCCCCTGATGAGTGGCACTCAGGGCGGATATGGGGGGCTGTCCCCCCCATATGCCCACCCTAGGTACGTTACTGCTAGTTAACAACACTTTTTGTACCACCTGGTGCTCGTGTGCTGCCTTAAAGTGACTGCATTCACAACAGAAATAGATTTAAAAAAAATAAAGCTCATTATTGCTCAGAGGATCAAATGAGATAAACACACTGAGCACCAAGTATTAGATTCATATGTGTGTTTTTGTCTGTGGGTTATATGCCTACAAAATAGGTGGCATACAAGTATACAAATACATTCTCAGTATATATTGCTGTGTGTCTTTTGTTGTTTTCAGGAATGCAGTAAACCTCAAGAAGCATTTGGTTTTGAGCAGGCATCAAGAGATTACACCTTACGCATGTTTGGAGAAATGGCTGATAATTTCAAATCTGATTATTTCAACATGCCTGTGCATGTAAGTTTTAATATTGAGTCGAACGCTTTGGATAAAGAAGAAATTCATATTTACAGACCACAGTTTCTTTACATCTCAACAGATGGTACCTACAGAGCTAGTAGAAAAAGAATTTTGGCGTTTGGTGAGTACTATAGAAGAAGATGTAACTGTGGAATATGGAGCGGACATTGCTTCCAAAGAATTTGGAAGTGGATTTCCTGTACGTGATGGGAAACTTCATGTAAAGCCAGAAGAGGAGGTAATAATTAGCTGTTTTGGCTAAAGGTGAGATGACAATGGGGATAAACAGGAAAACATTTTTCCCATATTTTGATATGTCCCTCACTTAGGAATACCTGGATTGTGGCTGGAATCTCAACAATATGCCTGTGATGGAGCCTTCTGTACTGACACACATCACAGCTGATATCTGTGGAATGAAGTTGCCATGGCTTTATGTGGGCATGTGCTTTTCCTCCTTCTGTTGGCACATTGAAGACCACTGGAGCTACTCTATTAACTATTTGCATTGGTGTGTATGAATCAAGCAATTGTCAACATAGGATATAGAGAAATTACCTTTCAAAAGGTTCTGAAAATAATGTGTTACACTAAGTTGATACATTAAAAATCCTAAAGAGAGAAGGGACCTTTATGGTTTCACCAAGTAAAAATTTTGTTTTTCAGAGGCAACTAGAATTAAAAAAGATTAGGCCAAGGGAAGTAATAGAACTGGGCATTACAAAATTAATAGAAATGAAAATTAAGGCATTTTTTTTTATGGCTTGATATTAAAAATGTTTAAATTAAGTTGGAAGGTTATAAGAGAATAGCGAGAGTAAAACCTAGGATTGGGTAGCAGAATAAAGTTGAGGATAACAGATTAGGAAGGGGCAATAAGGAAGACCAGAAGGAAAATGTCCTGTAAGGTGTTTAATTTGCTTAAGTAGTTTGCAGTGTTTAAGAACTATTGGGCATAGAGATCAAAGCCCCACATCGGGGCGTCAACGTTAAAGATGAGCTTCACTGGTTTTGCAGAAATGCTTCGATAGGGAGGCATTCAGCGACGCAAAACAGGATGCACTGTGACCGATCCAGAGAGCGATCATGGTTGCCACTGTGAGAAATTTTGCCACTTGCAAGATGGCAGAGTGTCCTTTAAAACAAATAAAAATACCCTTTTGAGAAAATAAAAAAATAAAATGGTAACATGTAAAAATAATTCTCCACTGATGTCACCATCAGGGGAGCCTTCCAGTTCCAAAAAATTTTTTACAAAATAAATAAAAGGCCAAATAAAGAGATGCATAGATATATAGTTTATTTTATAAGCAAGTCCTAAAATTAGCGCTATTCAAACAATTCTCTTACAGAAAGTTAAATGCCCATGGAGTGTCTACTGCTAAAAATGTATGATTTGATGGGGTAAATTGAATTGGCCATGTTCAACAATTTCCAATTTCCAATTTGAAAAATGCACACGTTCCAAATGTGGCTTTTTAAACCCCAAACAACCCACCAAACAATGTATGACAGTGAGCGCATTGAATTGGCCAGGCTCAAAGATGTACCAAATAGGGCATGGGCACAGGATTACCAGGATCACCAAGTTCAACATTGAAAAATGTGAATGCTCCAAATGTGGCTCTTTTGCCCCCAAACAGCCAGGCAAACCCATAGTTGGCCGATTTACCGTATTTGCTCGATCATAAGACGACCCCCCAAAATCAAAATATTAATTTAGGAAAAAAACAAAAAGCCTGAATATAAGACTACCCTATAGGAAAAAAGTTTTACTAGTAAATATTAATTCATGTAAACTAATTTTCATATTTAATAAAAGCTATGATTGAGAAAAATATATTTTTTATTTCCTTTTATTTGCCAACCTGCCCCCCCCAGTTATGCACATCTGCCCCCAGGCTTGCCACTCTGCCCCCAGAAATGCCTTATACCCCCCTATTTGCCACCCTGCCCCATGATATGCCTTATACCCCTATATGCCACTCTGGCATATAGGAGGTTAAAAGGCATATCATGGGGCTGAGTGGCATATAGGGGGTTAAAATGCATTTCTGGAGATATATATATATACTGCTAACAGCAATCACACTCCTGTCAAGCCAAGGCAGCCAGTACATGCTGGAACCTGGGGATGTTAGAAGTGTGATTACAGCCTCCCTATGCCAAGCTACCACCCCCACCCCCCTTACACATCCATGCTATCACACACACACACACACTCATTCACAAATATTTAAATACTCGTACTTCATTCCATTAATCACAGATACACACACACACACACACACACACACGCTCAAATCCCCCACCCCCTTACCTGAACTGCAGATCTCCCACTCGCAGACTTCTGCAGGGACCCGGCTGTGCGAGCAACTTCTCTAGCCCCGCCCCCAGAGGAAGGAGGGGGGAGGTAGAGTTATGTGAGGACTGTGCTAGCTTCCTATTTCCTGCTGCTAATAGCAGAGACGCTGCTCGCGATCAAAGCCCGGTAAGCAGCACGGCCGAAGCAGAATGAGGTCTGATTAGAAGACGACCTCGATTATGAGACGAGGGGTATTTTTCAGAGCATTTGCTTTGGAAAAAACCTCGTCTTATAATCGAGCAAATACGGTCTTTTTTTCGATTAATTGGATAAAAAAAAATTTCATTTATTTAAAATAATTTAATAAAGTAACGTAGGATGTAAAAAAACAAAAGGCAGAATAAAAAAAACTTTGATAAAATGCATTTCTTGTTTTTATTTCCCAACCTGCCCCCCCAGTTATGCACATTTGAGCCCAGGCTTGCCACACTGCCTGCCAGATATGCCATGTACCCCCAGACATGCCACACTGCCCTCCGCACATATGCACATATACCCCACATATGCACATATACCCCACATACGCACATATGCACATATACCCCAGTATGCCTTATACCCCCTGATGTCACTTCTTCCTCCCAAGATATGCTGTATACCCCCCTGATATGCCATGGTGCCCTCATAGGTTTGCAGACTCGTTCAAAGATAAAATACTTTTATAAATAAATACAGCGTTAATCTTCACTGCCCCAGGATTTAGATTCCCCTCAGTTTGCCCCCCTTTACCTCTAACTGCACCTTAAACTAACCTTATTAAATTAATTAAATTAACCCTGAAGAGAAGACCCCATTAACCATAACCGCCCCTAAATTAACCTTAAACACCCCACTAACTATAACTGCCCCTAAATTAACCCTAAACTTTCAGCAGCCCAAATATACATTTTATACTCACCAGTTAGATGCGTTCTTGAGCCATTTGGACAGTATAGGAAATAGGCGGGGCCGATCGGCACTTTGGCCCGCCCTGCCCACTTCTCCCTGTCCCTCCTTGCAGCCCATCGGCAGTGAATGCAGGGAGGGACTGGAAGAAGGAAGTGGGTGGGCCAATCGGCAGTGACTTAGTGATGGGAAGTTCGGATCATTAAAGTGAATCGGATCATTTCGATTCGTTCACTGAAATGATCCGATTCATGATCCGGATCTTCGGATCACTCAGTGTGCCTCCAGTAACTCCGTGCAGGCACACTAACGATTGGCCCCGCCCCTTTCACTATGAATCCTCCCCCCTGCCTCCAGTGATGTCAATGAAGGCAGAGAGTCGTTCAAAGATTCGGATCTTACAGTGATCCGGATCATTGTAAGATCCGGATCTTTGAACAACTCTCTGCCTTCATTGGCATTCTAATCATTCAGAGAATTTCACCATACTGTTATAAATAATACATTAATAATCACTGGATTTACATTCCCCTTTACCTGCAACTGCACCTTAAGCTAACTTTATTAAATTAATTAAATTAACCCTCACCATTAAATTAACCCTAAACACCCCATCAACCATGACTGCCCCCAAATTAACCCTAAACACCCCATTAAGCATAACTGCCCCT